>NC_056731.1:392441962-392726962 GCF_019279795.1 Protopterus annectens | reverse complement strand
CGGGGGTGAAAAAGCATGGGTTAGGGCCTTTCCCCCCCTGTCCCCCCAAAAAACAGAATTAGGGGAATTTAAACTAATTACCCTAAGCGGCATGGGCCCTTTTTTTCCTCTGTTTTGATGGGCCCAGTTTCCCCAAAATGGGAAGTTCCATAACCAACTTGGGTTATTTCGGGAAATTGGGTTAGGGGGAAGTCTTGAATTAAATGGGGAAAGGCCCCCAAAAAATTTGGGGACCCGTTCCATGCCCCCTCCAAAACCCTTTGTCCCAAAGAGAAAGGGGGAAAGAGTTTAGGCAGGGGAAAGGGCATTTTTTTTAAAAACCAGAAGTTTTCAAAGGGGGCTGAAAAAGGGAAATTCCCCAATCTCCTTTGGGCCCCTAGCGGGGGTTTCTTGCACCCTGAATTCCAACTCACTTCCCCTGAATTGGGGCTTGAGAAGGAAAAAATTTGCCCCCCCTAGGGCCCCCACCCAACCTGGGACCTTACCATTTTGGCAACTGAAAAGTGCTAAATGGTTGGAAGAGAAAAGGGGCAATGCACCCCCTACCTCCTATCCAATGGAAGGGGGGACACAACTAAAAGGGCCCCCTGGGCCTCTTTTTTTACGGGGGAAATTTTAAAGGGGGTTTTTACCATCCCCCTTTTTGGTATGCTTCCCCCGTGGCTAAAAGGCAAAAATGCCCGTTTTGGATTTCCCCCCATGGCCCCCCCAAAGTTTAATCCCCCCCCAGTAAAAACCCCTTTTTGGGATACCCATTCCTGAATTGTTTGGGCCCCCCCCTGCGGGTTTAAAAGCTGTTTTAAAGGATAAAGTCCCACTGGGGCCCTTTTTCAAAACTTATTTTTTTTGTTTTGAGGTTAAAATGGTTCCAGGGGGGAAAAATCGGGTTGGAAGAAAAGATTCCCCATAATTTCCATCACCAAAAAAATGCCTTTTTTGGGGTTTTTGGGCACTCGGGCCTATTCCATCCAATTTTTTAAGTTTTTCCATAAAGGATTTTTTATAAATCCCTTCGGGAAAACCCGGGAAACCAAATTTTACACTGTTGGCCAACCAAGGGGTCCCCAAAGGAAGAAGGTCGGGCCCCCCATCTTTTTTGGCAAAAACCCCAAAATTTAAAAGGTTGGAATTTATGTTACTCCCTTTTCCTAAAACTTTTTTCCCCAAAAAGGTAAAAGCCGGAGGATCAATGGAGGGGGGTGGTTCCTGTCATCTGGGGGCTGGCGGGAAATTTTTGGATGTTTTTGGGAGGCCTGAAATTTTCCCGGGGTTAGGAGGGAACCCTAAATTCAAGAATTTCCCCCTGAAAACCTAAAAATTTTTAGGAAATTCCAACGACTGGGGGCCAAGGGGGGAAAAAAACCCTAATCACCATCCCAAAAAAGCTCCAAAGGGAACCCCCCAAAGGGAATCCCCAAAAAAGCCTTTCTTCTTGCTGGAAAAAGTAATGAGGGGGCCCCCTAACCCGGGGTTTTGAAAATTTTCTTGGGGAAAAGGGGGACCCAACGGACCCCCGGGTCTTAAATTAGTACCCAGAAACCCCTCAACCCCAGGAAATTTTAACAGACCCGGCAAATCAAATTAAAAATTTTCCACCCTTTTTTGGCATTCAAAAAAGGCCTGTTTTTCCTTTCCCCCCCCAAACCTGGTTAAAAAAAACAAAGGTCAAAAATTTTACCCCCCAAAAAGGGGAAGTTTATTTCACATTTCCATTTCCTTTTTCAAAATTTTTTTTAAACCTTTTTAAAAAAGGTTTATTCCCCCTTAAACCCCCAAAACTGGGGTTTTTGGAAACCCTTTTTAAAATATCGACGGGTTTAAAAAAGTAAAAAAATCCAATTCCTGGGAAAAGGCTTTGTTCTCATTTTCCCCCCTAATTTAAAGATTTTTGGCAAAAAAATTTTCTAAAAATTGCCCTTGGTGGCTTAAAGATAAAACCCTCATAAAACCCGGATTTGTGATTTTTTGGCTCAAGGTTTCACAAAAATGGAAATTGGTTCACCGGGTTATTCCCACCCGGGGTCCTTTAAGGCAAAAATTAGCCAAAATTTCTTTGATAAAAAGGTTTTTGGAAAAAACCAAAACCTTTTGGGGCCCCTATTTGAGGAAAATGGGAAACCCTTTTAAAAAGTTCTCCAGGCTTTAAATTTAAAATGGGGGATGGCCCCCTTTGGCAAAAAAGGGGCCCAGGGGAAAGTTAATTCAAAACGCGGGTTAAAAAATTCAAACAAATTTCCAGAGAAAGTGGGGTTCAAAATTTTGAGTTTGCCAGAAAATCCCCCTTTTTTGGAAGGCACCCCCCCTTAAGGAAAATTTTAAACCTTTTAAAAGCCCGGTTTTTAAAATTTTAAAGTAACAATTTTTTTTTAAAAAGTGCGGTGGGGTTTTTTAACCTAGAAAAAAAACCAAAACTGAATTTTCCCCAAAATTTTAAAGGTGTTAAATCTTAACCCGGTTCTAATAAACTAATTTTAAACCCTTCTAAAAAACAGGCATTTTTCATTTGGAAACTCATTTTCCCCTTTTCCCCCTTTTTTAAACGGGGATTTTTAATTAAAGGGAATAAAACCCTTTTAGTTTAATAAAAATTTGGGGTTTTGTTGGGGTTTGGGTTTTTTGTTTGTTTGGGTTTTTAAATAATTATTAATTATTAAAAATATAAAAATTTTATTTATAAATATATATCCACCACAACATATAAATTAAATAAAAAAAAATATATAATTTTATAATGTTTTGCCAACCCCTTAAAGCTCTTTTCAAAACAATTTAGTTCTTTAAACCCAAAACCTAATTTTTTAAATTGAACAAGAGGGAAATTTTGGTTTCTAACTTTCAAAAAATTTTGGGGAAAAAGTTATAACTTTTTTTCCCCAAATATAAAAATTTTAAATTCCGGGGAAAAATTTTAATCCATGTTTGTTTTTCCCCTGGTTCAAAAAAATTGGGTTTCCCCCTGGTTTTTGGGACCTGGCCCCCGGGGGTTCAAATTGGAAACAAACCCACTGGCTTCCCCCTTAAAAATTCACAAACCCAAACCTTTTTGATAAAAAGGGGTTTCCCGGGAAAAAAATAAATTAAATTTAATATCCAACTTTATTTGTATTGTAAAAAAATTAAATTTTTAATCTATACAACAATTAAATTAATAATTTTCCCATCCCCTTAAATTTTAATTTTTTTATTAAGGGGGTTTTTGTAAAAAAGGAAAGTTAATAAAAATTTTAAATTTTAATTTTAAAATTAAACTATAATTATTAATATATTTTACAAAAAATTAAAAAATAAATTAAAATATTTTCCAAAAAAATAATATTGTGGGGTGGTGAAAGGTGTGTAAAAAAAGATTTTTGAAGTTAATACTTTTAAAGTTTGTTGGGGGAAGGGGTTAATAATATGTATTTGTGGAAAATTTTATTTTTTAAAATTAAAAAATGGGTAAAATTTTAATAAAAGTAAATTTTCCACATACAACACCCCGGGTTTCCCAAGGGGCATTAGGGGTTAAATAAAAATTTTTTAAGACAATGTGGTTAAATTTTAAAAAAAATTTTTAAATTTAAATAAACCCCAATTTTTTTTAAAAATTAATTATTAAAAAATTTTTAATAAATTAGGCCCCAAAAAAATTTTTATTAAATTATATAAATTAATAATTTAAAAATAACATTAAAAAATTTTATTTTAATTAATAATAATTTTAAAAATTTTTTTTTTGGGGTTAAGCTTATAAAAATTTATGGGAATTGGGGTTTTATTTTAATTAAAAAATATTTATGTGGTTTTTAATTTTTGTTTTTTGGGGTTTTTGTTTAAAAAAGGTTTTCTGGGGAAAAATTTTTTCCTTGGGTGCCTGAATTTTTCATTTTGGAATACCTTGCCCCAATTTGGTTTGTTTGAAACACTAAAATTTGTTTAATAAATAGGGTTTGGGGGTTTGGGTTTTTCCATAAATTAAGGGCTATCGGAAACCTTTTTGTCTCGTTTGTTTTATAAAAAATCTAGGGAAAAAAATTTTTTATTATAATAAAAAAATTTTAAAATTTTTAAAATGTTTTTAAAATTAATTAAAAAAAAAAAATTAAACCCCCAAATTATTAAATTTTTAAAAATAATTAAAAAATAAAAAAAAGGTTTTAAAAAATATATAAAAAATTTGGGAAAAAAATTTCCCCAATTTTAAAGCCGAGGAAGGGGTTGAAAAAAATTTTAAATTTAATTTTAATTAAATTAAAGGGGAATAAAAATAATAAATTTAATTTAATTTACCAGAATCCAAATTAACAGTGTGTAAATTAAAAAATATTTTAAATTTTTGAAAACATAAAAACCCCTTTCCCCTTGTTAGAAAAAAGGGTTTTAAAAATGGTTTTTAAAAATTTTTAAAATTAAAGGGCTTTAAGGGGGTTCCCTTGTTTATTTCAAAAGGGTTTTAAATTGAAAAGGCCAGTAAAAAATTTGGGTTTTTAAAGGGGGGTTATTAAATTTAAATTTTGGGGTTTGGTTGGGGCTTTAAAATAATTAAATTAAAAATTTTAAATTTTTGTTGTTGTTCAAAATTTTTTTGTCCCCTTTTTGCCATTTTTCCTGGCAAAAAGGTTTTTTTTTTTTGGGGTCCCGGGGTTTAAAAAAGGGGTGAAATTTAAAGTTATTGCCCGTGTTGTTTTGTGGTTGGTAAAAAGGGTCCCCCTTTAAAAAAGGGGGGGCGGGTTTGGGGGAGGTTTAATTATTAAAATTTAAAATTTAAATTTAAAAAAAAAGGGGTGTTATTAAAAGGGGGAAAAATTTAATTAATTTTACCTACCAAAATTTTAAATTTAATAAAATAATTTTGTGGAGAAAAATTAAAATTATTAAAATTAAATGGGAAAAAAGGGTATAAAAAAACCCTATATATAAAAAAATACTGTATTTTATAATAAAAAAAAAATTATATTTTTCAAGAATAAATATATATATATATGATTTAAAATTTTTTACTTGTCCCCATATCACCAGGGGAAAAAGGGGGTTCAACCCGGGGTTCCCCTCAGGGTGAGTAGTCATAAACAAATCCGGAAGGTCCCTAGGGGCCCCACCTGAAAAAAAGCCCAGTGAAAAAATTCCCAAAAGGGATTTACATTCCCAAAACTGGTTTTTTCTCCCTTTGGGGCCCTGAAGGGTAAACTTCCAAACCCTTTTCATTTAAAAACAAAGGGGTTTTTAACCAGCACCTCCCGGGACGGGATGGATCAGGGCAATAAAAAAATTTGGGGCCTTGTCCCAAGGGAACTCCGGGTCTGGTGGCCCCCAACCCATAAAAAAGGCTCCTTTTAACAACAAGGGGGAAAGGGGGCTTACTCCAAGATAACCAAAATCCTTTGGGGGAAAGGTAAGAACCCCTTTTGGACCATTAAAAAGTAAAAACAAAGAGCTCCAAAAAATACCCAAAGGGGGAAATTTTTTAAAAGGGGTGTTTTTGGAAAGGTCGAAAAATCTAAGGCCCTTTTTTGGGTATGGGAAACCTGGGGGGGAAACCCCGGAGGGGGGCCCTCAAAAAGTTAAAAGGGATTTGAAAATTCTGAACCCACCACCATTCCCTAACATCGGGGGCTGACGGGTTTATGAAACTTTTTTCCCCCCCCCAAAAAGGAGAATTTTCTATTCCAGGGGTTGTAGCCCCAAAATCCCAAATTTTGGAACTTAAAAGGAAAAACCAGGCATTCCTTTGGGAGGATTTTGGTCCCGGTTTGGGGGTTTATAACCCCTTAAAACCCAATTTGGGCTTTTTAAAGCCTAAAACCCCTAAAGGTTTCCCTTATGGCCCCCCCGGGGATTGGGGCCCCTTTAAAACGGTTTTGTTTTCCAAAAAAAATTCGCCCCCTTGGTTGAAAAAGCCTTATCGAAAAGCCGGGAGGGGACCAAAAAATGGAATTCAAAAAAAAGGACTGGGTTTTTGAAACCCTTTGGGGGGAACCCAACCCTTTTTGGTTTGGGGTCAAAGGAAGCCTGTCTTAAACTTTTACTTTTTGGGGACGGGGTTCCCAAAGGGCCTTTGGATGGGAAAGGGCCCTTTTCGTTTTTTTAAACCTTTGGCAAAGGCCTTTACACAATTTTCCCTTTTTTTCGGTTTAAAAATTCAGCTTGAAAGAAACCCATAACCAAAAGGGGGGTTTTGGCCAAACTTTTAAGGTGACAGCCCCAACAACCCCCGATTTGCTGGGCCATTAAGACTCAAAACCTTTTACAATTTTGGGGGCCCCAGGGCCAGTCCTGGGTTCCCAAACCTTTTTTTTCATCAAACCTTTCCTTAAATCAAGGAAAAACCCCAGGAGGGGTTTATGGCTGACAAATTTTGCAAATGAACCGGGGAAACGGGCCCTTTTTTAGTTAAAAACCCCGGGAAAAACCCCGGAAGGGCCCTCCCCCCAGAAAGGGGATAAGGGGTTTTGCCAAATCCTAAAGGGCCCAAAAAGGGTGCCAACCCTTAAAAAGGTTTATTGTTTAATTTAGGGGGAACCATTTTGAGACGGGGAAAATTTAATCGGGTTGGGGCCCCAATTGGGCGAAAGTTTGGGAATCATTTTAAAAAAGTATTTTTGGAAAACCTTTTCAAAATTTTGGCCCCCTTTTTGGACCCCATGGGGGGAAATTACACAAGAAAAGGGAAAGGAATTTTCCCTTTTGTACCATAAACCCCATTTAAACCAAATTGAAAAAAAGCCCTTTGGAAATTTCGCCCGGGACATGAATGGGAAGGTTAAAAAGGCCCCAAAAGCCCTACCAAAAGGGATAAAGGGTTTTTAAAAATTTGTCCTTATGGGGGGCCCGGAGGAAAAATTTTCCGAATTGGGGTCCAACCGCTTTAAGGGGTGCCGGCCTACCATAAAAGGCCATGAAAAACCCGATTTGTTTAAATTTGTTTAACCTCCAAAAACCCCTAGATCCCCCCCCCGGGAAACCACAAGGCATTTTTTAAAACCCTTTTTGGGAACACGGTTTTTTAAATAGGTGGAGGGCCAGATTTTTTACCCAAAACCCTTTTTGGCTTTTTAACAAAGGTCATTACCAGAGCACCCCCCGGGCCCTTGGAGGAATCTTGAAAAAAATCCAGATTAAGGGTTAACCATGAAAACCCCTTTGCGGGGCCCCGGGGAAATGTTTTATTTTTTTTCCTTCCCCCCATTTTTATCCCCAAAGCTTAAAAAAGCATTGGGCAGGAAGTGGTAAATTTACCTTGTTTTTATTATAATTTTTATATTTATTTGAGGGGTTTTTTCCCCCTAAAAATTTAATTATTAAATTATTAATTTTTAAAAAGGACCTTTAAAATAACTTTATTTTAAAAGGGGGAACTTTATTTATATTTTATATTATTTACCCAATAATTTAAAATTTTCTATTTATATTTAAAATTTATTTCACCAACAAAATAATTAAGTTCCCCCCAAAACATTGGAAAAAATTTGCCAATAATTGAAAATTTTTGAAGTACAAAAACCCCAAACATATTGCTAATGAAATTAATTTGGGAAGAAAATACATTTAAAAAACCCAACAACAAAAAATTTTTAAAAAACATAAACCCACAAGCAACACCAAAACCCCTAAAAATTAAACCTCTAGGTAAAAATAAAAAATTTTAATAAGGGAAAACAACATGGTAAAAATTTTTTCCCCCAACTTTATTTCAAACAAATTTGAAAATTAGGGCCCAATCTCCTTAAAAAAACCTTTCAATTTTCATTAAAATTTTTTAAAGCAAAAAAAATATAAACCCCCTTTACCAAAATTTTTACTTAAATTTTCAAAGTTTTCCCTTTTGGGCTTTCGGAAAAGGGTTTTAAAAGGTCGGTTTAGAACTTTTTGGGTTTGAATGGGGTCTTCTTGCTGCCGTTTCCCGGGGGGCCTTTTCCTTTTCTAGGGAAATGAAGTAAGAACCCAAATTTATTTAATAATATATTTAATATTTTAACAATATAAATTAAACAAATATTATAATAAATATTATAAACTTAATTCATTTAAATACACAATTCAATTACTATTAATCATTCTTTTTAAATTTAATAATAATATAAATTATAATTAATTTATATAAATTTTCCCCAAAATTTACTAGAAAGGAAAAATTTTTTCATTAATTTTCGGGAAAAGTTGAAGGGTTAAAAATGGTTTCCCAAAAAAACTTGGCGATCCTAAAAGTTCCCCGGAAGCCCTTAAAATTTTAAAGGGAAAAAAAGGGGAATTTTTGAACCGAAAAAAGCCTTAAAAATCTTTTTTTTGGGGGTTAAAGACTTTTTAAACCTGGGTTTTTTTGGGGTCTTTTAACCCTTGGGGGACGGGTTTCCCCAAGGCTTAAACCCAGGGGGGAACAAAAAAGGGTTTTTTTTCAGTAAGGGGTTTTAACAAGGGCTCCGGGCCATTTTGAAAGGAAAACCCCAAAGTTTTTTGGGTTCAAACCAAAAGGTTTTTGCTGAAATTCACTAAAATAAAATTGGGGGTTTTGGGGAAAATTTGGGGTTAAAAAATTTTAGTGCCTTTAAAAAACTTTGTTGAAAGGGGGCCCCAAACCTTTTAAAATTAACGGGCAAAAGGAAAGGGCACTTCCCCCAAAAAAACCATTTTTTGGGAATTTTAAAGACAAATTGAACCGTTTGCTTTCTTGAAAAGAAAAAAAATTGGAATTTTTCCGGGTTTTTATTGATATGAAACCAATTTTCGGGAATCAAAGGTTTAAAACCATCTTTTCCCCTTTAAAAAGGGTTAAAATTAAGAACCCCCAATTCAAACGGATTCAAATTTTTTGTTTTCAGAAGCATTTATAAAAAAAAAAATTTTTGGGAAAATGTCCTTCAAAATAACTTTCCAAAATTTTAAAAAACCCCCCTTAAAATTTTTACTTGGGGGGCAGGAAAAATTCCCATCCGACTCGGGGATACCAAACCCCAATTTTGTTGGCCAAAATTAAAAATTAGGTTTTTACCCAAACAAAGAAATTTCCCAAATCTTTTTTAATCCCTGCTATAAAAGTTTTTAGGGGAATTCCCCAAAAGGAAAAACCCCAAAGAGGGAAAGGCCCCGGGAAAACAGAAGTTAAAAACCAATTTTTCCGGGGCCCCAAAGGTCTTTTGGATTGGTTGGGTTGGGTTTGAAGAGGGAAAGAGGCTAAAAAAAAAGGTGGACTTCAATTTCGTGCAAAACCCGTTTTGACTATGGGAAAATGCCCCAGACCCTTTTGGGGGCTACGGAAACCCCGGGGAAGGCCAAAGGAACGGCTCTGCCCTTTGGAACCCAAAAATCTTTTGGGAAGGGAATTAAAGGTACCCCAATTGGGTCTGAATTTTTCCCAAACAGAAAAACTAAATACGGATTTGGGGGGGTTTTTAATTTTAAAGTGATTTGCCAAGGGGGGTTTTTAAAAAAAAGTCCAAAAAAAAACCCCCCAAGGTTTGTGTTATTTTGGATCCCTTTCCCCCTCGTTTAAAAGGGGTTTAAAACTTGGGGTTAAAACCCAAAACTTTTGGGGTTCCATGGTGACAAGGTCTTAACTTTTTCACCCCCCAAGCTGAGGGAAACCCCCTTAATTTTTTTTAAAGAAAAAAAAACTCATTAATGCTTTTTCCATGTTGAAAAACGGGGATGAAATTTTAAATTAAAGGGAAACTCTGTCTCTATGAAAAATCAAGTAAGGAGGTTTGACTGAAAGTGCTTGCAGCTCTGACACTCTTCTGGCGGATGTAATGCCTACTAGAAAAATGGTCTTCCATGAAAGGAAAGTACAGTTTTGTACCTACCATAAATGTAGATGTTCGAGGATTCCATTGCTGCAGTCCTTACTATTGGGTATAGTCCGCATCCAGTCGGCCGAATACCAGAGTATAAGGCTGACGTCGGTCAGGCGCATTAGACTGACGCCAGTACGCCAGGGTACTAATGCGCATGACCGCGCCATATCCTCAGTCTTTTCTTGCCCCAGATGTCAGAAGACCCTAAAAGACAAGGCCCAAAATACCTGCACCAAACATGAACAATATATACAAAAATATAAGCATGTAAACTCACCTACACAACCACCCCTAAACACAGAGGGAAGGAGGGAGGTAAATTGGACTGCAGCAATGGAATCCTCGAACATCTACATTTATGGTAGGTACAAAACTGTACTATGTTCTTCGCTTTCCATTGCTGCAGTCCTTACTATTGGGTAGAATCCCAAAGCAGAGGTAAGGGAGGCTGGCAAATCATAAAGAAGCAGGAGCTGACAACATGCTTTGCAAAACAGCTGTGGCAAAACCAGCCCTAGACTTAGAGTAGATAGGAAGGTGATAATGCTTAGAGAAAGTATGCACTGAACTCCAAGTAGCTGCTTCCAAAATATCCTTAGTTGCCACCCCTTAGAAATGCTGTTGAAGTGGCAGTAGCCCTAGTGGAATGAGGCCTAATCCCAGCTGGAATCTCCTTGCCATGATAGGAATAACAAAATGCAATGCAAAAGCCAATCCACCTAGAAATAGTTTGTTTTGACACAGGCTTGCCCTACGAACTCAAAGCAAAAGAAACAAATAACTGCTGAGACTGCCTAAAATCCTTAGTCCTGCTTAAGTAATAACGCGAATTGCCTGTGTACATCTAAAGTATGCAAAATCTTTTCCCCTTTATTTTGGGGTCTGCATAAAAGTAGGCAAATGAATAGTTTGGTTTAAAGCCACACTAGAAACCACCTTAGGCATAAAGGAAGGATTAGTACGTAATGATACCCTATCCTTATGGAAAATCAAAAGGGCTCGACTGCCATAAGGGCCTGCAACTCAGACACCCTTCTTGCAGAAGTAATAGCCAACAAAAAGCAGTCTTCCATGACAAATATTTCAATTCAGCAGTAGCCGCAGGCTCAAAAGGTTGTAGAGTAAGTTTTTCCAACACAAAATTGAGATCCCAAGCAGGAGTAGGAGCTCTACGTGGGGTCTTATATTCTTTGCCCCTCTAAGAAACTGCTTGAACAAAGGATGAAAACAATGGTGGGTCACAATCATAGTGAGCTGAGATTGCTGCAGCATGAATCTTAATGGAAGAGAAGGACAGACCCTTGTCCAGTAACTCAGTAAGATATTGAAGAGCCACACTCAAATTAGGCTCAGAAATCTCCAAATTCTTTGCTTTACTCCAAAATAAAAATCTCTTCCATTTTTCATGTGACACTTTCCTTGTACTAGGCCTTCTAGCTTCCATAATCACATTTAAAACTTGTTGAGGAAGTTGAGACCTGCTGTGTTTCAACACAGAATATGCCAGGCTGTCAGATGAAGAGAGTGAAGCTTGACATTGAGCAGATGACCGTCCTTCTGGGATAACAGATGTGGAATCAAAGGTAAAGGCCATGGAGGCTTCTTTACCAGACTCCGTAGTAGTGGGTACCAGTGTTGCCGAGGCCAATCTGGAGCTATCAAAATCATCCTTGGCCTGTCCTGTCTGACCTTTAACAGTACCTTTGGAAGAAGAGGCAGAGGTGGAAAGGCATACACATGAAGGTTTGTCCAACTGAAAGACAGAGCATCCACTTTCCAAGCTGTGTGATGAAACCCCTTTGTGCAAAACTGTGGCAGCTGGTGGTTTAGTGGAGAAGTTTAACAGATCTATGTCTGGAGTTCCCCATGACACTGTCAATTTCTGAAATACATGAAGATCCAGTTTCCACCGTGGGGATCCATGATTTGTCTGCTTAACACATCTGCTAAGGAGTTCTGTGCTCGGCAGAAACCTTGCCTGAAGAGTTAGGTGCAAGCGTAGCAGTCTCCCATAAAATCATTGCTTGCCTGCATAGAGGATAAGAATGTGTTCCCCTTGTTTGTTGATGTACCACATGACAGTTGTGTTGTCTGTTAGAATCAACACCTGCCCTGGAAGAAGTAACTCCTTGAAAGCCAGTAATGCAAACTGGACTGCTAACATCTCCTTTATGTTGATATGTAGATGCTGTAGTCTGGCAGGCCACTTGTCTTGTATCCACTTTCCATTTAGATGAGCTCCCAAGCAATGTCCGAGGCATCTGTCGTTAAAATCTGACTCGCCTCTGGCCGGGTCACAGAGAGTCCCTTGTTTAGGTGACATTCCTGAGCCCACCACAAAAATTCTCTTTGAAGGCAAGGTATTATTTGAATGACAGTGTCTAAATCCTGGCAGTGCTGTGTCCATACATTTTTGAGATACCATTGTAACTTCCTCATATGCAGTTTGGCATTGGGAAGCACCAGAATACAAGATGCCATGAACCCTAATGCTTGAAGGACTGTCTCTGCAGTCAGCACGGACTGATGAGATAGTTGATGGAAGTAAAGTGATAGACTCCTTTGTTTGTCCGGGGTTAAAAGGCCATCTGGCTGCTGTATTCAGTCTCACACCCAGAAAGCACATGTCTTGAGAGGGTACTAGACTGGACTTTATTTCGCTCACAGAATACCCTAGGCAACTTAGCACTGCTATAACATATTCCAGATGCTGTAGAAGGTCTTCCTTTTCTTGAGCCAGAACCAGGCAGTCATCTAAATAAGGATAGATTTGAATTCCTTGTAGCCTGAAGTAAGCTATCACTGGAGCCAGAACCTTTGTGAATACTCTGGGCAGTAGATAAGCCAAAGGGCAATGCAGAGAACTGATAATGAGAATCTCCAGCTCGAAACCGCAGATACTTCCTGTAACTTAGCCTGATAGGCACATGAAGGTAAGCTTCCTTGAGATCTAAAGTTACCATCCAGTGATCTTTGCCCAGCAGGGGTAAAAGCTGTTGTAACGTCAACATCTTGAACTTGGGAATGTCCAGATAAGTGTTGAGGAGAGATAAATCCAAAATCGGTCTCCACGTGTTCCCCTTCTTTGGTACTAGGAACATGCGAGAATAAAATCCTAGGCCCCTTTCTGATACAGGGACTGGCTGAATGGCCCCCATTTGGAGCAACTGAGAAATTTGCTTGTGAGCCTCTTTTCTTTGTGGAGGAGGAACGTCTGGCATGCCTATGAAAGGGGGCATTGTATGGAAATAAAATCTGTAACCGTGGTGAATGATGTCCAACACCCATCTGTCTTGAGTAAGTAAATCCCAATTTTCTTTGAAAAGAGACAGTCGTCCTCCCAAAGGAGCTGCCAGATGAGAATCTACTGGCAGCTGAAAAGGCAGGTCATTGGGTCTGTTTACGAAAGGACTGACCCCTGCCCTCACCAGAAGTCTGAGCAGGTGAACTCCTGTTCTAGGCCTAAAGAACCTTGAGCCCTGCCCCTACCACGCCTAGACCTACCCCTAGACTGGGAGTCATAAGCAGGATATGTCCACCCCTTAGCAGGCCAATTTCTACTAAACTTCGTGGCTGTACCTGCAAAAATCTTTAACAGTTTGCATAGACTTAGCTTTGTCCTCCATTTTCTTTAAAACTGCTTCCACAGGTGAACCAAACAACACATCAGACTGTAAAGGAGCATCCAAAATCCTTGTCTTAACATGCTCAGCCAAATTTTGATCCCTCAACCAGGCATGCCTGCGAAGAACAGAACTAGTGGCAGCCACCCTCGAGGAGGCCTGCACAGCATCAAAACCACATTGCAAAGAATGCTTGCCCACTTGTTCAGACACATAAACTAAATCCAGCAAGTCTTTACAATCAATACCTTCCGCCAAAGCATCCACTTTAGATTTCAATTGTGAAAGGAGATAATTTTGATATTTCAGCATGTGAAACTGACAATTCAATGCTCTCATGGCTAGAGTGGAAGAAGTATACACTTTCTTACCCCACCTATCCAACGCCCTTGCCTCTTTGTCAGTGGGAACAGGATTTTAACCACAGAGGCCTTAACACCTTTAGGCCCCTGAGAAACAGTTTCTGGGTCCGCCCTAGGACTCTTAAACAAATACTTATGAGCTTCGGGCACCCTATAGTACCTATCAGGTTTAACAGGAGCAGGAGGCAAAGAATCAGGGTTCAGGGAAGCCTCTGCAAAACATCTTCCACCACATTCAACACAGGAGGTATAGCTAAGGGCCTATGCTGGGGTAAAACAAGAATTCCCTAAGCCTCTTCCTGGAATCAGAGTAATCCTGGCCTTCCCATTTAAAGTGCTCCCTCATGGAATGCAGAGTCTCTGAAAATGAAAAATCCTCAGGAGGAGAAGCAAGGAGTGGCATCATCCACATCAGAATCAGAATAATGAGGATACTCCTGCAAATCTTCCGCAGAAGACTCAGAAGCCCCTGAACCCTGTTCAAAACTGTCAAACTCTGGTTCCACCCTAGGTCTCTTATCAGGAGGGCCCATAGAACCTCTAATCATAGTAATCAAATCTTCTGCCATTTTAAGCATATGTTTCTTAGGTACAGAACCCGAAATGCTAGGAGAAGCCCCTACTGAAGCTGAACTTGGCCTACCTCTAAAAGACGTTTTGGCAACAGAAGGAGAGGCTCTAACTACTGTGGGAAGAGAGGGAAGAATAGTTACCTGAGAAGCCCCCTCAGCCTGGCCTGCCTCCTGAGAGGGCACATCCTGTAACAGTAAAGTTTCTGCCTGAGACTCCATAGAAACTCCTGGCAAAACCTCTGGCTCCACTGAGTTCTAAAGAACCGGCGTCCGGGACTGCCGGTTCATCAACCCTAGGCTTCGCTGTTTTGTCCTTGCGCTTCTTGGACGAAGCGGGCGCCGGAGCATCCGACGGCATTTTATAATTGCAACGCTTCCCAAACACTAATCTGGCACAGTCTAACGTCCTCTTAATAGTGCGTTTCTTAAACCTAGCAGAAGAGCGGCAACGAAAAACCTCGTGCTCTGCCCCTAAACAAGGTATACACAATGTATGGTAATCCCTATGAGGTATTTGTTTCCCACAAGAAATACAGTTATTCACTTTTTCTGACATCCGTTAAATACTGAGGCAAGAAAACCAAAATGTTCTAACGGGTACTTAGCCAACTCTGATTCGGTCTGAAACTCCGGTTTCGAAATATTTCAGAACGCCAACCTGCACTCGCAAAACTGCTTCTGCATCGACCACGCCGCAAAAAGACTGAGGATATGACGCCGGTCATGCGCGTTAGTACCCTGACGCACTGACGCCAGTCTACGCGCCCTGACCGACGTCAGCCTTATACTCTGGTATTCGGGCCGACTGGATGCGGACTATACCCAATAGTAAGGACTGCAGCAATGGAAAACGAAGAACATCTTTAAATCACAAGTTTGTGAAGGTTCAAAAGGTGGAGAGGTAAGTTTTTAAAGAACAAAATTTAGATCCCAGGGAGAGACAGGTTCTTGAAAAGGAGATCTTAGCAAGGTAGTGTGTTTTAAAAATGATTTACACCATCTGTGAGCCATAAGATTAGGTTCATGTTGTCCCAAATGAAAACTGGAGATAGCTGCCAACTGAAATTTGATTGTAGCAGCAGCTGATCCCTGATGAAAAGTTTGATTAGAAATTCTAACACTAAATGAATGGAAGCTGTGTATGGATCTATGATTTTAACTTGTGCCCACAGAGAAAATATTTTCCATTTGCTAGCTTACAATTTTCTCGTGGAAGGTTTGTGAGAAGATGTCAGGATATGTGTAACTGCATTGGAGAAATCATGAAGCCTGACTAGGGATGGAAGCGGAGCAGCCACGCTGTCAAGTCGAGGGTGTGGAGACAGAGATGGAACGTGCCTGACATATGTGTCAGAAGGTCTGGTACTGGGACCAGAGTCCATGGATCATCCAGAAGGTGAGGCCTGAGAAAGGGGCACCAAATCTGACGAAGCCAGTAAGGAGTGATAAGAATCATTCTGCTTCCCAAGGTCTTTGCTTTCTGGATCACTTTCGATATTAGCAGAAAGGGAGGAAAGGCATAAAGAAGTCCTGAGGGCCAATTGTGGACAAGTGCATCTCTCGGTGTCTCACTCCGGGGGGGGGGGGGGGTAAGGGAGAAGTAGCTGCTGCATTTGGTGTTCATTGGGCTGGCAAACAGATCGCAGCAAGGCTGTCCCCATTTGCGGAAAATTTGTTCCGTGACTTTCTGATTCAGAGACCACTTGTGAGGCATCAAGATTGCCCTGCTGAGCTTGTTGGCTATCACACTGGTTGTCCCCGGGATGTGCATTGCAACTAGAAAGCCTTGGGAAGATATGGCCCACTGCCAAATACAAGGAGCCTCTCGACATAGGGGGTAGGATCTGATTCCCCCTTGTTTGTTTATATATCTTACCACTAACATACTGTCTGACTGGATTGCTATTGTCCCTAGAGGAAGAAAGTTGCGAAGTGCTAGGACACTGACATGCAAGAGAGCCTTGTGTTCTTGCCATGTGCCTTGAACTGTCCTTCCTAGATAATGCCCCCCCCATCTGGGAGGCATCCGTAGTCACAGTAGCAAAGGTTTGGTGAGGAATGAATGGTGTCCCTATCGTTAGTTGATTGGACTGGATCCACAAATGAAGGTCCTTTTTGCAAGATTCTGTTATTAAAATGGGATGAGACAGAGGCAGTTGTTGAAGAGACCACTGGGAAAAGAGTAGCCATTATAGAACTCTCATATGTAGTCTGGCTAGTGGAACTAGAGTTGTTGAGGCCATGGTTCCTAGAAGTTTGAGCACTGTCTTTGCTTTGACTTTGTGTTGGGGAAGCAGGCTGTACATTTGTTGTCTTAGATTTTGTATTCTGTCTGAAGGAAGGCGAGCCATCATTGCGACTGTGTCTATTTCTGCGCCTATAAAAATCACATATTGACAGAGCAACAAGGCAGACTTTTCCCAATTTATAGTAATCCCTAGCTGAGTGCAGATTCAGATGGTTGAATCCCTGGCTTTTAGAAGTAGGTGCCTGGTGGTGGCAGTCAGGAGCCAGTCGTCCAGTTACGGAAACACTTGAAATCCAAGACTTATCAAGTGAGCCGTTACTGCCGCCATGCATTTGGTAACACCCTGGGGGCTGTGGTAAGACCAAAGGGCAGAGTACAAAATTGGTAATGACTGGCTCCCAGCCGGAAGTGTAAATGACTCCTTGATGCTCTGTCCATTTTTATGTGGTAGTATGTATCTTGGAGGTCTATGGAGCACATCCAATTCTCTTTCCCTAACAGGGGGAGTATAGACTGCGGTGTTACCATTTGGAAAATGGACTTCTTCACTGATTCATTTAGCTTGTTGAGATCTAAAATGGGCCTCCAGTCCCCTGTTCGTTTTGGCACTAAAAAGAATCTGGAGTAAGTTCCAAATCCTATTTGGTCTGCGGGGATGGTTTGGATGACTCTCTTTTGAAGCAACTTTTAGACTTCTATAGTTACTTGATCCCTGTGATTGGGTGGAACATCTGGGATTTTCTTGGTGGGATGAGGTGGAGAAGAGAAAGGAATGGAGTATCCTCTGGAAATTATTCTTTGTACCCACTTGTCTTGTGTGTGATGTGCCAGGCTTCTGGGTACAAAGATAAGCGACCCCCGACTTGCTCCAGAGAAGTGCAGTCGGGCCCCACTTCAAGAGCACTGATAGGGACATCCACAAAAGGAATCGTGGCCACCCTGGTTTTGAGGACCCCCCCCCCCCGTCTCTAGGGCGACGTCTACCATTACTTCCTCTTCCTCTGAAGAAGAATCAGTTTGTGCATCCGGGAAAAATCTCTGAGAGTTCTTGAACCACATTTTCCCGCCTCGCTGACCCTTAGGGTATGGTCTAGAAGGAAAAAATGTACTCCCACGGCAGAGAATTTTTTCCCTTCCTGCTCGCATCTGGTGAGGGTGTCTTTTACCTTTGGTCCAAACAGAGAGGAACCGTCAAAGGAAATGTTGGTAAATGTAGATTTGAAGGGCTCCGCAAAATTACATAAGCGCATCCAGAAGTGTCTCCTAAGGGAAACTCCTGAACCTGCTGCCCTGGCTCGCTCCATCAACTGCGTAAGATATCAGCCTCATGGAGGAGTTAACAATGGAGTTTAAGGAAGACAACTGAGCAGTAACCTTCTCAGGGACTCCTTCAGTTAAAGTACCTTGGAAGAGTATCTCCTAGCTCCTTTAGGAGATCTCTTTGAAGCCTAGTGAAATGGGTGAGGTAATTCAGCGATCTGAGTGTAAAAACCACTGAAGAAGATACGCTTCCCATATCTGTCCATCGTTCGAGACTCCTTGTTCGGTGGATGGACAGATGAGGAAGTTTCCGCTAGTTCCTTCTTTGTGGCTGCTACCACCACTATGGCATCTACAGTCACACCTTTAGTCAAAAACTCTTTCTCTTTGGGAGCTGAAAGAAATTTGTTGGGCCTTCTGGGTACTGGTTCCATGGCATCAGGAGTTTCCAACACCTTTCGACTGACTAAATCAAACAGCTCATCAAAAGGTGTAGACACCCAAGAGGCTGAAGGTTGAAACCCGAAAGCCTTCAGGTATAGGTTCATAGGTTCATAGGTTCATACTAGGCTATCTGCCCGAGGGCATTTACCAGCCTAGCCCATTGTTTTGTGGCTTACGCCACCCCTTTAGTATGGGGAACTATACCCATTATTTTGCTGTGCCTCTGTCGAGCAGTGACACTGAGGTAACCCCTGGGGTATATCTGCAATCTCCCATCCATTGGTCAAGATTTCTCTTGAACAAGGCCAGCGAGGTGCTCTGCCTCACATGTAATGGGATTTTGTTCCACAGCATAGGGAGTCTTTGGGTGATGAATCTATCCCTCCAGCACGTCCTATTAATAGCCGTGTCGAGGTTTAAGTCTCCCTCCCTTGTGGCTCTGATGGATCTAGATTTTTTGAGGTGAAGCATATTCATCAAATCTGGGTTTGACATGGCCTTGTATGTTAGGCAAAGGTCACCTCTGAGCAAGCGGTGTTTACTGAATAGAGCTGGAGTTCTTTCAGTCGGGCAGCATAGGACAGATTTTTGAGACCCTTTATCCTTTTGGTGAGGAACTTGTGGCCTCTCCAGCTGCTGCAAGTGTCGGGTCAGATACATTCCGAATGGGGCATTGTACTCAATCATTGGTCTGATGAGTGATGAGTAAAGGGAGACTATGACCTCCTTGATCTAGATGAGAATCCCTTCATGATAAGGTGGGCAATGTAGAAGGTCTTCCTAACTACTTTAGCTACATGGGTGTCGAATGACAGACTACTATCAACCTGGGTCCCCAGGTCCCTGATAACTTCTTCTGTGCTCAGTGGATTGCCACCTATTTGGTAGCTAGGGGTAACCTTGTTTTTCCAAGGGTATGACTATGCATTTTTGGCATTCAACTTTAGGCCGTGGCTCTGGCACCAGTTATCCGCTTCTGTGAGACCCTTCTGAAGGATATCTGTGTCAGATGTGTTTTCTACTATGGCCAGTTTGCAGTCATCTGCAAACTTTGTCAGCCATAACCCTCCTGTGTTTGCTTGTACTTGGAAAAGTAGATGCCAAACAAGAGTGGGCCCAGGACTGAGCCCTGTGGGACACCACTTGTGACAGGCTTTGAGTCTGACATGGCGCCAGCAACTCTGACCCTGTGGGTTCTGTCACTCAGCCAGTTTGCAACCCATCTTGTGATGTATGGGTTAACATTTAAGCTGATGAGTTTTTCAATGATACCCGAGTGGGGTATTGTATCAAGGCCTTAGCCAGATCGAGGTAGGCTGTATGGACTGCCTTTCCTCATCAATGGCTTTGGTGACTGTTTCAAAAGTCAACCAAGTTTAAAAGGCATGATCTGCCTTTGACAAAGCCAAACTGGGTTGCATCCAAAGTCTGCAAATTCCCTATGTCTTTATTTATGAGGTCCATTATGATCCTCTCCATGGCTTTGCAGATAAGGCTTGTCAAGCTAATGGACCGTAATTTCCAGGGTCGGTGGAGGCACCGCCTTTGTGAAGTGGGACCACAGTTGCAGTGCACCACTCCTGGGTCGTATCCAGAGGTAAGACTATGATTAAACAGCTGTCCTAGCTGTGGGTTTAATTCCTCATTGAGTTCGTGGAGCACACAGCCGGGGACACCATCAGGTCCCATGGATGCTGTGTTTTTGCTTTGGAGAGCAGTTCTCACTTGGGCGCTGGAGATGTTTGGGGGCTGCAATCGCTTGGTATAGATATCTCTCCTTTTGGGGAGGGGGGAGAAGTTTGCACTAAACCTGTCAGCCAGTATGTTGGCAATGTCTGTAGGATCAGTAATCTTCACATCATTTTGAACTAGTTCTGAGCATATCTGGGAGTTTCCTCCCAGGTTTCTAACATAGCTAAAGAAGGCCTTATGATTGTCTTTTGAGTCTTTAGCTATTTTTCTCGAAATTTGCTTTGGATGATTTTATGAGAGCTCTTAGTTTTTTACTTATAGTGATCAAGGGTGTCTTACCTTTTAAGGATTTTGCTCTATCTTGTAGTAGCTTCCTCCTTTTGTTGTAGAGTTTGTTTATGGCTGGGGTCCACCAGACTGGACGCTTGCCTTTGGTACAAAGAGTCTTTGTTTTGCTTGGGATTGCCTTATCCATGCAGTCCTGCAGGTGCTGGTAGAAGGCATTTGTAAGTGATTCAGCGGTATGAGTACTGTTTTCCGCCGGCTCGGGGGCCTTAAAGGAGACCACACTAGTCTTTAGAAGTGTGAAGTCGGCTTTTGAGAAGTTCTTTACTGTGGTCTTTTTTATTTCAGGTGGGGGTGGGATGAGGACCTCCAGCGAGATTAGTTTGTGATCTGATCTCACCAGTGAGGGGTATACTTCCGGTGTTGAACATTGTGCTCCCATGTCCGTGATGATGAGATCAAGTATGTTATCTCCTCTTGTGGGGATGGTGACTAGTTGTTCCATGGCATTTGAGTTTATGAATTCCAGGAACTTTTGGGCTAGGGTGTTTGGGCTTGAGTAGTGTTCCCAGTCTATATTAGGGTAATTGAAGTCACCTAGTATGATGGTGTTTGGTGATGCATTTATCCCCTCTAGTGTTTTCAGGAAGGCCATGTGAGGTTCCTGAGTTTGTGAGGGTGGCCTGTAACATGCTACAATTTGCAGAGCAGTCTTGCCTATGGTTAATTGCACCTGGATGGTCTCCGATGCATCGTGCGTTGCCACCAGTCTTGAGGTGTGGGTGTCCTTGATGAATATGGATACCCCCCCCCCTCCTTTCTTGGTATTGTCCGGATTTTGGGGCTGGAACGCATGATATGAGGTAAAACCTGATAGCGCTGGGGTGCTCTCAGGAGCCTTGAACCAGGTTTCTGTCACAGCACAGACATCGATGTTCTCCATACTGAGAAGGGCCTCGAGTGCGTGCATTTTGAGATTTAGACTTCTGGCATTGAGCAGCATTACCCTTAGTTTTTTCCTTTTTTGTGTTCTAGGGTGGTAGGTTTAGAATTTGAGCCTTGCCTAAAAAAGGCACTATGGGGGTGGCAAGAGCCTTTGCCAATATCCGGTATCCCAGGGGTGACAGGTGCAAGCCGTCCCTTGCGAAGCAGCGTGGCTTGTCCAGCATGTCATCACAGGCAGACAGACACTGGATCCCCTTTGAATGACACCAGTGTTTAAGCCAATTGTTAAAGCTGATCATCTTATCTCTGTATTGTGGCATCATTCTTGGTGAAGGTAGGATACTGCTCAAGGTCAGGGTCATACCTGCCTGGGCTGCATAATCAGAGAGCTCCTCAATGTCTCTTTTCATGTAGTCCAAGGAGGTATGTCTCAGGTCGTTTACACCAGCGTGGACAATGACTGAGTCATATTTGTACCTGCTGTTGAGAGACCTGAGTGCTTGCGTTATGTGGCGGATTCTAGCGCCGACAGGCAGCTTACTGTGACCTTCTCCTTACTCAGTCTGGTGAGCGGACGTCAGTGTGTCTGACTATGGAGTCACCAATGACTAGTGTGTCTGGCATTGTGTTTGGCCTTAAGGGCTGTGACTGTTTGACACTCTGACTGTGAGGTCTATGTGTTGCAGGTGTTGTGTTCTGAGGTGGTGGTTGTTTGGGTGTCTGCTTTGGTGGCCTCTGCTGTTTTGGTAGATTTTTGATCAGAGCCTCCGAGTATG
This sequence comes from Protopterus annectens, assembly GCF_019279795.1. NCBI lineage: Eukaryota > Metazoa > Chordata > Ceratodontiformes > Protopteridae > Protopterus > Protopterus annectens. Next base: position 392,704,988 of record NC_056731.1, on the reverse strand, counting down.
TCTTTGTGTGTTTATGTGTATGATTTGAAGTTGTAATGGTACTATGTGAGACTGGGTCTATAGTGTGTGTGGTAACCTTCTCCTCCTGACTGGTCTTGCCAGTCCTATGTTGAGAGAGCTCAGCCTCCAGTTTGGCCGTATAGTTGCATCTCTCGCATGTATTTGTGTTTTGTGGGAGGAGGAGAGGGTTGTCTGTGTACATGAGGCAATTGTAACATTGCCTCAATATTCCCAGGTTCACCAGCTGAGCAGGAGAGGACACTAGCAACTGATCCCTCGACATGCTAGAAGGATAGACAAAAAAAAAAACTTTAAAAAAGATTCCGGGGGACGTGGGTGACCGAGAAATGGGGGGTTGCCCTTTTGGGGTACTATCTATGACAAGAGTGCCGTATCAAGGTAATAAGTACTGTAGGAGCAAGTGCTACGTTTAACAGATAGAGAATAGTCTACTTGGAGTCAAGTAGAGAGGATATTTTTAGTTATAGGATACGCTGATTAGATCAGTAGTATAGTTCAAGGGAGGTAGTTTTAAGGGAAAATTTGAAGAGTGGACTTTAGGTAGCCCGAATAGTTTAAACCTGCTGACTCCTCATCAGAAGGGGTGACTGTGGGCCAGCCACTTCCCTGTTTCAGGATCTCTAGGATATCTATGAAGGAGATATCATCAGAGGACGACCTAGGGGACCCTTCTGACTCCTCGAGGTCAGTGTCAGAGGTGATGGACTCATCAGGGGAGTCTACATGCTTCCTCTTGCAAGTTCTCTTCCGAGGAGGCTCCTCAGAAGGGTATTCTGGGAAGGTCTTGGAAGACTGGGGGCCACTCAATGGGGGCTGCTGAGGCTGCAAGTCTCTTCTGTCAAGAGAGAGAGATGGTGCTGAGATACAGGTCGGAGCTTGAGGGGGAAGAGCATTGGTACCCTTGTGCAGAGCTGAAGACCTAGACAGCACGCTACTCCATCTCAAAGGCAGATCTCTCTGGCTCTGAGGACACCCCAAGTTCCAAGGAAGCAGAAGTAGCCCTCAGTTCTGGAGCGATCGGCACTGAGATAGATGTAGGATCCGAGCTCAGCCGCGCCAAAGCACCAAGAGGTAGGCTTGGAGCCGAAGAAGTTCAGGTCCGAGCATCCCCGCCGGGGCCGACTGGTGAGCTTCGACACCAAGAATGGCACCGAAGGTGTCAGAGCGGAACTCAGCTCTGAGATAGACAGTAGGAGTGCTGGAACAGACAGTTCCACAACAAGCGGCACCGACAGCTCTGGCTCCGAAAAACTGACATAGCTCGAGGAGGAACAGAAGCAGGTAATATGGCCTTAGAAGGCTCCAGGACCAATTGGGTCAGAGCCGGCAACAAATTTGCTAGCGCCGACTACTTCAAAAGTCTAAGCACCACTCTCTCTACACCCTCTTCAGAAAGACTCTTGGAGGATCTGGAAGACAAGGTAGCTGATCGAGATCTCTGTAAAATCAGAGACCTGAGTGTTGGGGACACCGGTGATAAATCTTTAGACCGGCTCTGAGGAAAGAGTTCAGTAGTTGGCTCCGAAAAACTTGGGGCCAAGACTGGAGTGTCAATGTCAATAACCTCGACCGGCTCCAAAGGCAGAGGAGCCGAAGAGGTAGAAGATTTGTCCAGTTTAGTCATTTTTTGTGGAGGTCCAGATAAAACAGTCGGTGTGGGAGACTGTCTTTTGACCGACTTGACTTTCTCTTTTTTAGAAGAGGGAGACCTGAAATGAGATGATGAAGAGCTGGCTAAAATCCTCCTCAAAGGAAGGTTTAAGGAGACATTTCAAGATCAATTTGTTCCTCCTTTCCTGGAGAACCCGAGAACTAAAGGAGTGGCAAAAGGTACATGTCTCCTGAAGATGTATGGCTCCTAGGCAATAAACACAAATACTATGTCCACCAGTCAGGGACATTTTTTGAGAACATTTAAGACACTTTTACAAAATCCAAAAGTTTATGATTCTTAGATTCTTTAGACATATTGTCACAAGTATAATCGTAAAAAGGAGAGAGGACAAGGTCCTCTAACTTAAACAGGCCTAACCCTGCTCAAGAAACACTGCACACAAGGAAAACAGAGGACTAGGTCCTCTAACTTAAACGTGCCTAGCCCTGCTGAGGAAACAACACACAAGGAAAAGCAACAGAGGATAAGGTCCTCTAACTTAAATGGGCCTAACCCTGAAACGAAGGGAAGGCGAGAAAGAGAACAAACAAGAAAGCAACAGACAATGCTAGAATAGGTCCTAACTAAAAAACTGACCTATGCCTAAGAAAAAAATTAGTAATAACTAGCACACAGAAAGATGGGATACCAGTAAGAAAACAACGCCTGCGGAAGCGACGGCCAACAATTGCAACAACAATTTGCAATAAAAGTTAGAAAACACACTAACTACTACTACTAGGTAACAACTGTAAGATATTAATTATAAACTAACTATTCATAGTAAAAAAGAACCACAATAACAATTAGAATAAGCTAAATATCCAACTTTGCCACAGCCAAGAAAGACAGCTCTTCTGAACTCGTAGACTCGGCAAACTAGATCTGGGGATTCTTACTGCTGCACTATAGGATACCTACCTTGCCATGAGCCAACTGAGAGACTATGAGCTTTGTAATCGGCCGAGTTGGAGCAGAGGATTGGCTCCGAATCCATATGTAGGAATGAAGGCAAGATAGGACTACAGAACATGGATTGTTCTCAATAACACACTATCCTTATGAAAGACAAGGAATGGAGCCTTGCACGAGAGTGCCGGTAGTTCTGACGCACTTTTGTCAGATATAATGGCAACCAGAAAAATCCATGAAATAAACTTCACATCCATGGATGCTGCTGGTACAAAGGATTTTTGGGTTAAAGACTGAAGATGGTGACATCCAGGGAGAATTGGATCACAAAGTGGGGGTCTCAATAAAAACGTTCCTCTTAGAAAGGCTTTAGATACCTTGAGGGAAACAGTATGTTGTTGAACCCTATTTGGAAGTTTGAAAGCTGCTAACTCAACTTTTAATTGTGAAATAACTTTACTCAGCCATGAAAAGTTGTGAAAGAAATTCCAAACTTTTGGAGGAGGTGCTGAACAGGGGTCTGAATCAATTAGTTAATGCCCAAATGGGGAAATGCTTCCATTTGCTCTTGTAAGTCTTTTTTATTGAATTCCTTTGAGAGGAAAATATGATATGAATTACTGGGGAAGAAAGTTTGGTATCTGGTAGAAAGGATAGAGAAAACCAGGGGGCTGGAGGGAGGGAAACCAGGACTGCAACAGTGAATACACTCGAACATCTACATTTATGGTAAGTGTACACAACTGTACTATGTTCTTCGTGTTTCACTGTTGCAGTCATCACACTTGGGTTGATTCCCAAAGCTGAGGAAGGGTGGAGGCAGTCAAGAAGTGTTAGGGCTGGCTAGCAGGCATTGTAAGACTGCTGTAGCAAATCCAGCTCTGGATTTAGAAAAAAATAGGTAAGTGGTAATGCTTGGTGAAGGTGTGTACATTACTCCAGGTTGCAGCTTCCAGAATGTCCCTGGTAGGGACTCCCCTGAGAAATGCTGAAGGGGTGGAAGTAGCCCTAGTGGAATGTGTTCTGATCCCCTGTGGGGTAGGTTTTCCATGGTGCTTGTAGCAGAAATGGATATAGTGTGCTATCCTTTTGGAAACGGTTTGCTTTGAAATGGCCTTGCCCTCTGCCCCTGTAGCAAAGCTGACTAGCAGCTGGTCCAGATTTTCTGAAAGGTTTAGCCCTGTCAAGGTAGAACCTGAGCTATCTGTGCATGTCCAAGGAGTGCAGGATCCTTTCCCCTTTATTCTGAGGATTAGGGAAGAAGGTTGACAAATGGATGGACTGGTTTAGAGCCACACTGGACACCACCTTAGGCATAAAGGACGAGTTAGTCCTGAGGGAAATCCTGTCGGCATGGAAAATAATGAAGGGTTCCACCATCATTAGTGCCTGTAACTCAGACACTCTTCTTGCTGAAGTTATGGCTAAAAGCAAGGCTGTTTTCCAAGAGAGGAATTTTAACTCTGCAGAGGCAGCAGGTTCAAAAGTGGAAGCGTGAGCTTTTCCAGTACAAAGTTAAGGTTCCCAGGCAGGGGTAGGTGCTCTCCTAGGGGGCCTTAAGTTGTTAGCCCCTCTCAGGAACTGTTTAATGAGAGGGTGAGAAAATAGAGGTGGCTCAGTATTATAATGAGCTGAGATGGCAGAGGCATGAATGTTAATGGAGGAGAAGGATAGGCCTCTGTGGATTAGCTCTGCTGGGTAATCAAGGATTTGAGGTAAGGAGGGCACTGCTCTGTCCTTTCCTTGAGAGTGATTCCAAGAACAATATCTTTTCCACTTTTCAGCATAGGATTTCCTAGTACTAGGCCATCTAGCCTCAAGAATGGTGTCCAGCACCTGTTTGCTGAGGGTTGCTGGTGGTACATTCAGAGGATAAGCCAGGCTGCAAGGTTTAGGGTTTGCAACTGTGGATGCAAATCTGTCCCTCATGCTGAGACAGCAGGGAAGGTGTCTGATGAAGGTGGCACTGTTGTCAGACTGCTTAAGAGTGGGTACCAGTGCTGGCGTGGCCAGTCTGGGGCAATAAGAATTGCCCTTGGCCTGTCCTGTTTGATCTTGAATAGTACTTTTGAGAGGAGGGGCAGGGGGGAAAGGCATAAATTGAGAGGTTTTCCCATTTGAAGGATAGGGCATCCACCTTCCAGGCCCTGCTGTGAGGGTTCCTGGTGCAGAATTTGCTCAACTGGTGGTTCTTGGGGGCGGCAAAGAGGTCCACCTCCGGTGTCCCCCACCTCTGGATTAGCAGGTTGAAGGTGTTGGGCTCCAATTTCCACTCATGTGGGTCCAGGAGATTTCTGTTTAAGTCGTCTGTCAGTGAATTTTGTTGGCCTGGCAGGAAGTGAGCTTGCAGATGCACTTGGTTGCTCAAGGCTGTGTTCCACAGAGCCATGGCTAACCTGCAGAGTGGGTAAGAATGGGTTCCCCCCTGCATTTTTATGTACCACATAATTGTAGTGTTGTCTGTTTTTATCAGCAGCTGTCCGGGAAGGATTAGATATTTGAAGGTTGTCAGAGCATTCTGTACAGCTAGCTTCTCTTATTGATTGATGTGCAGGAGAATTTGTCCTGGGCTCCACTTGCCCTGAACACATTTGCCCGCCATGTGAGCCCCCCATGCATAGTCTGATGCATCTGTTGTCAGGGTTTGGGCGATGAGGGGTTGAGTGAAAGGCAGTCCCTTGCTGTGGTTGCATGCTTCTGCCCACCAAAGGAACTCCGCCCTTAGACAAGGTAGGATAGGAATAACTGTTTCCAGGTCCTGAGAATGTTTGCACCAAAGACCTTTTAAGTACCACTGAAGTTTCCTCATATGCAGTCTTGCATATGGAATTAGCAGAATGCATGAGTCCATGAACCGTAGGGCTTGCAGTATTTTCCTTGCAGATAGCTGGGTTTTGGTGGCCATTTGTTTGAAGTAGTTGGTCAAATAGATCTATTTTTCTGGAGTGGAAATGCCATCTGGGAAGTTGTGTTCAAGCTTGATCCCAGGAATACAATTTTTTGACTGGGCACAAGTTGTGATTTCTTTTCATTGATGGTGTACCCCAATGAAGTTAGGAGTCTTTTTACAAATGCCAGGTGCTGAAGTAAAACTGACTGTCCACCAGAATCAGGCAATCGTCCAAGTATGGGAAAATGTGTAAAAAGCAGAAACCTGATCTCACCACGATGTAGTCAGTTAATAAGTTGGAGTGCAGATGCTATTCCAAAATACAATTCCAAAAGACAAACAGCAGCCGTAGTAAAAATATAAAACTCTTCTTTAATGTGAACACAATGGGTGGGAAAATGTGGATAGTTCTCTGCCTGCAATATGCAATGGCTAGAGCCAGGCATTTTGTGAATACTCTGGGCGCAGTAGATAAGCCAAAGGGAAGCGCAAAGAATGTACAGTTTTGTACCTACCATAAATGTAGATGTTCCGAGTGTAGACACTGCTGCAGTCATTACACTTGGGTTATCCTGCCGTCAGGAGGTCCCGCAGTCGGCCAGAGTTCCAAAGTCTTGGTCCGGCGTCGGTTGATGTCGCCTCCTCCCTGACGTCAGTGCGACAGGGGTATATAAGATGCAGTCAACGCCATTTTCTTCAGTTTTTCTTGCCACAGATGTCAGGTGCCTCTAAATATGTAGGCAATTCCAATTGCTAATAAAACATACATAAGAAAAGCAAAAAACAACTTACAGCTACCAGCAAATACTCCCCATAGGTAGTAAGGGTAGAAGGCATAGGTAAGTACCAGCCAGTAAGAGGGGAAGGAGGGAGGGTAACCTGGACTGCAGCAGTGTCTACACTCGAACATCTACATTTATGGTAGGTACAAAACTGTACTATGTTCATCGTGTTACACTGTTGCAGTCATTACACTTGGGTAGAATCCCAAAGCTGAGGAAGGGTGGCTGGTCCTATAAGGCATTTGGGGTGGCTATAAGGCCCTGCAGCACTGCAGTGGTGAAGCCAGCTCTGGATTTAGAGTATAGAGGTAGATGGTAATCCTTGGTGAAGGCGTGTACAGAACTCCAAGTTGCTGCTTCCAAAAAATCCTTGGTAGGTACTCCTCTGAGGTAGGCAGTTGAAGTGGCTGTTGCCCTGGTGGAGCGAGATCTAATGCTGCTAGGTACAGGTTTTCCATGGTATGTGTAGCAGAAATGTATACAATGTCCTATCCATTTTGAAATAGTCTGTTTTGAAATGGCTTTTCCCTGTGCTCCTGCAGCATATGCTACCAATAACTTTTCAGATTTTCTGAAAGCTTTGGTTTTGTCCAAGTAGAAGCGTAACTGCCTGTGAATGTCCAAAGAGTACAGTAGTCTCTCTCCTTTATTCTGTGGTTTAGGATAAAAAGTTGGCAGGTGAATAGTTTGGTTTAGAGCCATACTGGATACCACCTTTGGCATAAAAGTAGGGTTAGTTCGTAAAGACATCCTGTCCTGATGGAAAATGAGGAAAGTCCTTTGTCCAGCATCTCAGTTAAGTATTGTAGTATCTGAGGAATGTTTGGGATAAGAGGGTAAAGGCTGTGAGCTTGGTTCCAGGCATAGAATCTCTTCCATTTATCCAAATAGGCTTTCCTGGTACTAGGCCTTCTGGCCTCCAGAATGACACCCATAACAGCTTTGGAGAGGGGCATTGCTTGCTTGACTAAGGAATCTTCCATGCAGCTAGGTTTAAGGTCTTTAGCTGGCTGTGTAGTATTTGTTTGTTGTGCTGAGTCAGCAGATGTGGGATTTGAGGCAAAATCCAGGGTGGTTCTTGTGCTAAGCTCCTTAAGATTGGGTACCACTGCTGGTGTGGCCAGTCTGGTGCAATCAGGATCATCTTTGGCTCTTCCTGCCTGGCTTTTATGAGTACCTTTGGCAGGAGAGGTAGTGGTGGGAAAGCGTATACTTGTAGGTTCTTCCAGCTGAACGAGAGGGCATCCACTTTCCATGCTTGTGGATGGTAACTCCTTGTGCAGAATTTTTGTAGCTGGCAGTTTATTGGGGATGCACACAGATCTATGTCCGGGCTCCACCATTTCTGTGTTATCATTCTGAATATTTGTGGATTCAACTCCCATTCGTGGGGATCCCTGATGTTTCTGCTTAAGTCGTCTGCCAGTGTGTTTTTCTCTCCTGGCAGGAATTGCGCTTGCAGATGAACTTGAAGGTTTATAGCTGTGTTCCATAAGGTCATAGCTTGTCTGCATAGGGGGTAGGAGTGAGTGCCCCCTTGCTTGTTTATGTACCACATAACTGTGGTGTTGTCTGTCTTTAGTAGTAGTTGTCCTGGATGCAGCAGGTCCATGAAAGCTATAATCGCATTTTGTACAGCTAGCATCTCTTTTTGATTGATGTGAAGATGCCTTTGTTCTGCGGTCCACGTGCCCTGAATACATTTGCCTGCCATGTGTGCTCCCCAGGCGTAATCCGATGCATCCATTGTCAGTGTTTGCCTGGCTGTGGGTTGTGTAAAAGGCTGTCCCTTGTTGAGGTGACAAGCTTGAGCCCACCATTGAAACTCCTGTTGAAGGCAAGGGATTAGTGGTGTAACTGTTTCCAAACTTTGACAGTGTTGAGACCATACATTCTTTAGGTACCATTGTAGGTACCATTGCAGTTTCCGCATATGCAGTCTGGCATATGGAATTAGTAGCATGCAGGATGCCATGTAACCCAAGGCCTGCAGAATTTTTCTTGCAAGGAGCTGGGTCTTTGTTGACATCAATTGAAAGTATTGAGTCAGTTGTCCTGTCCTTGTTTGTCTGGTGTGAGATAAGCCATTTGGGCTGTTGTGTTCAAGCTGGCACCCAGGAATATAATCTCTTGCGAGGGCACTAGTTTTGATTTCTTTTCGTTTACTGTTTATCCCAGGCAACTTAATAACTTTCTTACAAACGCCAGATGCTGTAGAAGAATGTCCTTGCTCTCTGCTTGAATCAGGCAGTCGTCCAGGTACGGATAAATTTGAATTCCTTTCTGTCTGCAAAATGCAATTACTGGTGCCAGGCACTTTGTGAAGACCCTGGGCGCAGTAGATAAGCCAAAAGGGCAGTGCAGAGAATTGGTAGTGCATTGAACCAGCTATGAATCTGAGGTATCTTCTGCAGTTTTGTCTGATAGGGACATGCAGATATGCCTCTTTGAGGTTCAAAGTCACGAGCCAAGCTTTCTTGCCCAGCATGGGAAGAAGCTGCTGTAGTGTCAACATTTTGAATTTTGAGACATCCAAGTAAATGTTTAGAGATGAAAGATCCAGAATGGGCCTCCAGGCTTTGTCCTTTCTGGGTACCAGTAAGAGTCTTGAGTAAAATCCTTGTCCTTGCTCCTGTGATGGTACCTTTTGAATAGCTCTCATATCCATGAGTGCTGTAATTTGTTTTTGAGCCCCTGCCCATTGATTTGGTGGCAGATTTGGCATTCCTTTTAACCTTGGTAGAGTGTGAAAGTGGAACCTGTAACCTTGAAATACAATGTTGAGAACCCGTATGTCTTTGGTGATCATTTGCCAATTGTGGAAGAAGAGTGCCAGTTTTCCTCCCAAGGGGGCTGCCAAGAAGGATTTGTTTGGCAGCTGTAGTGGGAAGTCATTGGAGCTGCTTTTTATATGGCTGTGGCCTGTCTTCCCTTTCTTTCTGGCCTGATGCAACCCATTGTCGAGGCCTATAAGGACATTGTGTTTGACCTCTACCTCTTGGACATCTGTATCTTCCCCTTTGAAGTCTGTCTGTAATTGGAAAGGACCAGTTCTTAGTTGGCCAGTTTCTGCTAAATCTAGGAGGCTGAAAATGTAAGAAATCCTTCACCGTTTGCATAGATTTTGCCTTATCCTCCATTTTCTTTAATACCTCTTCTGCCTTAAATCCAAATAACACATCCTGCTGCAAAGGTGCATCCAATAATTTTGCTTTAACATGATCTGGTAACGTATGTTCTTTTAGCCAAGCATGTCTTCTAATGACAGAGCCTGTAACGCTGCTCTGCAGGAGGCCTCTAGAGAATCAAAACCACATTGCAAAGTATGTTTTCCCACTTGTTCAGCTGCATGCAATGAATCCTGCATTTCTTTAAAATTAGGAGGATCTGATTCTGGAAGCATTTTTGTTTTAACTGAGACAGTAAAAATTGCTGATATTTTAGCATGTGAAACTGGCAATTTAAGGCTCTCATTGCTAAGTTGCAGACTTATATACTTTCTTTCCCCATCTGTCTAATGCTCTGAAATCTCTGTCAGAGGGAACTGGATTCTTGGCTGATGAGGCCTTAACTCCTTTGGGTCCCTGAGAAATAGTTTCAGGGTCAGCGACTGGGCTTTTATACAGAAATTTATGTGAGTCAGGGACTCTGTAGTATCTGTCAGGTTTAACAGGGGCTGGAGGTAAGGAATCAGGATTTAAGCTGGATTCAGTATAAACATCATCCACAATATCTAACAATGGCGGAATACCAAGGGGTCTGTGTTGAGGTAATAAAAGGAAGTCTCTGAGCCTTTTCTTGGATTCTGAGTAATCCTGGCCTTCCCAGTGGAAATGCTCCCTCATGGTATGTAGGGTTTCCCCAAAGGAGTAGTCCTCCGGCGGGGAGGCTGATGGAATTGATTCCTCAGCATCAGAATCCTCATAAAGGGGTAAAGAGTATCCTAGGCCTGAGGATGAATCAGAAGAGATGGACACTTGGTCGGGTGAGTCATAGTCTGCATCCTGTCTAGGCCTTTTATCAGGAGGGGGATGGGACCCCCTGATCAGAGTAATTAGGTATTCGGCCATTTTGAGCATTTGTTTCTTAGGCATGGAGGCCTGTCCTGGAGAATGATGTAATTGTTTCTTTGACTTTAAAGGAGGCTTAAACTTAGCTGAGGGTTTAATGCTTAACTGAGTAGGTCTGAAGTTACACTCTGTAGCTGTGGGTTGCTCAGCTGCTCCGGATCCCTCTGAAAGGTTAGTCTCGGTAGGCTGAAGAGCTTGTGCATCCGAAGGTCCAGCCATCTCCACGTGGGAGTCATAGGCGGCTTGTGGTTCTACAGAAGCGGTCGTCAGGGGTTGCGAAGGCGCCTCGCTGAAAACCGGAGAACCGGTGACTGGCCTAGAAGAGGCTTCGTCGACAGTTTTGGGCCTCGGATGCCTATCCTTGTCTTTGCGCTTTCTGTGTATTCCGGTCGTCGGAAGTTCCGACGGCATGTTATAATTTAATTTTCTACCAAAATAATGTCGGGCAAAATCAAACCAACATTTAATAGCGCGGTTGTTAAACCTAGCACAAAACCGACAACCCGTAACGTCGTGGTCAGGGCCTAGGCATGGGATACAATAGGAATGGAAATCCTTATGCTGTATTTGCTTCCCACAAGAAATACTGTTATTAACTTTTACTGACATCGGTCTGAGGCAATACAAAGTTTCCCCAATGGGGTACTTAGCTTTGTAGAAGACTTCGGTTCTGGATTCGGAATGAAAATCTCAGGAGACGGCCGACCGGCACTTGCGAACTGCTTTTGCTTCGGGCACCGTGCGGCAAGAAAGACTGAAGAAATTGGTGTCGGCTGCATCTTATATACCCCTGTCGCACTGACGTCAGGGAGGAGGCGACAGCAACCGACGCCGGACCAAGACTTTGGAACTCTGGCCGACTGCAGGACCGCCTGACGGCAGGATAACCCAAGTATAATGACCGCAGCAGTGTAACACGATGAACATCTGAAAGATCGCCCCAAAAAAGAAGAAATAGATACATTTTGGAGAATTATCTATGAAGATCCTGTGGAACAGGACAAAGATGCTAAATGGATAGAAGAAGTAAAAGAAAGAATAAGAAGCTTAAAGGTACAGGATATGAAATGGGAATGAAGTAACAGCCAGAGAGAGTGAAACAAAGTTAAGAAAAGCTAAGTGGAAAACCCCAGGCCCAGATGCAGTACCTAACTTTTGGTTAAAAGTACCAACATCTTTGCATGAAGATTTAGCCATGAGAAGAACTATTTATATGCGCACCCCTAACAGAAACAACCTGGCTAAGAACTGGAAAAACAGTGCTCCTACTTAGGAGTGAACCTGCATGCTACCCTAAAAATTATAGGCCAATAACTTGCCTTCCAACAACATATAAACTATACACAGGAATTGATGCTGACAGAGATTATAGTCATTTAGAAGAAAACTCAATTCTGGCAGCAGAACAAAAGGCCAATAAAATCAAGTCATACGGAAAAAAAGGATAATTTTTTTTTTTTTTTTTTTTTGTTAAATTAAGTTACACTGGAGAACTGTAAAAAGGGGAAGAATCTAAGTATGGCAAGAACTGACTGCAAAAAAGCATTTGATAGTAACCCACATTTATTGATAAAAAAAAAGAGTGCTTAAAATGTACAAGATACACCCTACATTACAGTGACCATGAAACAATGGCAGATCACTTTGCAATTAAGCCATGATAAAGGATAAATTATTATCCCAGGGATAAAAATTAAAAGGAGGATATTCCAGGATGACTCTCTGTCACTACTGCTATTCTGTCTTGCCCTTAACCCATTATGCTATGTACTTAACAGCTTAGGTAATGGCTATAATTTGGCTCCTAGAAAACAAAGTGTAAAGACTTCTCATCTTCTCTTTGACGATGATTTAAAACTGTACAGCTCACCAGATGAGGAACTGAAGGTACAACTTAATCAAAACGTTTTCAAATGATATAAGAATGTCATTTGGTCTTGATAAATGTGCAAAAACAACCTTTAGAGCAGGAAAACTGCAGCACCAGGAAAACTAGTTTGGGACAAGAATGTAATGTAAAAGAATTTGAGCAAGATGGAGTGTATAAATATTTGGGGACTGATGAAGGATCAACAACAAAACATGAACATATGTGAATAAAACTTAGTAAGGAATACTCTAGAATTAATCCTGAATACAGCGCTGACATCTAGGAACAAAATCCAAGCTATAAACCAATTTTGCTCTTCCTGTCCTAACTTACAGTTCTGGTATGACTGATTGGTCCCAAAACGTGTTGGACAGATTATATACAAAAACAAGAAGGATGTTTCATGCTCACCAAATGACTTATAAAAATCAGTGCATACCAAGAATATATATTCCCTGTTCTGAAGGATGGCTGGGCCTCCTTGAAATTGATTGCAACTGTGCGATTCCACACACATCTGCTGACCTCACAAGTCCCAAACATAGTGAATGTTTTGAAACGTGAGAAGAACAAATCTAAGATGACTTCTCTGCTTAATCTAGCAGAAGCATATCGGCGTCAAGCAAGAACAGAAATCAAAAGAGAAGTAGATAAAAAATCAGGCAGCAACTGAATGTGCCAAAAAAAAACAAAAGAAAGAATATAAGGTAAAGGACCAAATGAGAAGGCAAGAAATGTGGAAAATGTATAAATATAGCTGCAAGTATAGAAAACATCTGGAAGAACCTCATGTTGATCAGGAACAAACGCAGGAATGGTTAAGGAGACGTGGAATTCAAACTAAGAGATGAAAGGTTACCATTGGTGGCCCAAGACACTGGGCTGCATACACGCTGGTTTACAAAGTCCACTGAACATGTGGGAGAAACAGACAAATGTAGGTTTTGTAAAACCAAATTGGAAACAGTTGCACACCTCATTGCTGGTTGTGACATACTAATGGCAGAAGGACTGTATACTGAAAGGCATAATAATGTGGCAAGACTGCTGCACTGGGGATTGTACAAACATTATGGTATTGAAGTGGCTGAAAACACTGGAAACATAAGCCACAAAGCATCACAGAAAATGATGAAGTTTATATCATATGGTATCACCCATTGCCAAAAGTTCCAAAGATAGATGCTAGCGGTCCATGAAAAGATGGCAAAGGTAGCATTGATCACTGAAATTGTCACACCCAGTGATTACAGTGTACTTCGTACAGAGAGGCACAAAGTCATAAAATAGCAGGATCTGCAGACAGAAATGAGAACAATGTGGAAGATACCCAGACAGTTCCAATAGTAGAAGGAGCAACGTGTCTTATAAAAAAAAAAAAAAAAAAAAATCTACAATCGTATTTAGAGATATTACCAATACATGTAACCCCGTATGAATTGCAGAAGGACTCATTACTGGGCACACTGCGGGTGCTGTGAAGAGCTCTTCTGGCTGACATCAAAGATTGAAACAATACTAATTTCACAAACTTTAATCATACTTTGACTTAGGAATGGGATCCATTTCTGTCATGGTATTCAAAACCCAAAAGACTTGGAGAAATTAAAAAAAGTGAACTAGGTGAAGGCACAGAAAAGGGAACCACACTTGATGAGGACAGAAGGGGCAATGAAGATTACCCTGGCCTTGCACTCTACTTCTTTCTGAATTAACCTGGTGATAACAGGGATAGATAGAAAGGTGTAAAGGAGACCTGGCGACAAAGGATGGACTAGAGCATCTCTCTGTTACTGTCCCTGTAGAGGGATGAGGGCAAAGTAACTTCTGCATTTTGTGAGGTACGACTTAAAAAAGCCACACCAAAGTTGGTCCCAGCTGCTGACAATCTCCATTGCCACTGTTTTGTTGACAGACCACTCATGAGGCAGTAGTATAGTCCTGCTCAGTTTGTCTGCTAGTATGCTGGGTGTTCCAGGTATGTGCACTGCTGCTAGAAAGCGGCTCAAAAACATCATCCACTGCCAGATTCTCATGGCTTCTCGACAAAGAGGGTACAATTGAGCTCCACCTTATTTGCTGATGTATCCAAGCACTGAAATATTGCCTGAGTGTATGGCAATCACACTCTTTGGTAGATGGTCCTGTAGTGCCTGCAACGTATGAGGACTGCTCTTAACTCTAAGATACTGATGTGAAGCTTTGCCTGCATCATAGACCATGTCCCTTGGATTGATCTCCCTTTGGAATGCGCCCCCCCCCCCCACCTAAGAAGGAAGGCATCTACAGTTACTGTGATTCTGGGTATTGGAGGATGAACAGTCTGCCCAAGGTTACTGAATTGGACAAAATCCATGTTACTGAATTGGGCAAAATCCATCATGAAATGTAGTCCCTGCAGACCAGACCTATGTGATGTGTATTATGTAGTGAAGGGGGTGAACTTTTTGAGACCACTGCACAGCTGGCATCCACTGCAGAACTTTCATGTGATATCTCGTTAAAGGAACCATGACTGTGGAGGAAGCTGACAGAGCCAGGAGGTGTAATACCAGTTGAGCCTGGGATCTGGAATGATTTACCACCTAGACAGCTAGGGATCTGATTGACTTGACTCATGGTGATGCAAGTTTTGCTGTCTGATGTGCAGTGCCTAACTGGCAACCTATGAATTCTATGGACTGAGTAGGAGGTAACTTGATTTTGTTGGTGGTTACAGAAATGTCCAGATGTGCTGTCAGTTGTAACAGGAATGAATGATGAAACAGAAGTAGATCCAAGGAGGTAGCAGTTAGAAGTCAATCATCATCCAGATATGGTAATAACTGGATCTCCTGTAGCCTGAGATAGGCTGTCACAGCTGTCATTCTCTTGCTGTACACCTGAGGGGCTGTGGGGAGACTGATCAGTGGGTCTGAACTGATAGTGATTGGCTCCCAGTCAGAAAAGGAGGAAACTGCTGGACTCCCGCTGGATTTTGACATGATAGTAGACATTCTGGGGATCTATAGGGCACATCCAATCATCCTTTCACAGTACAGGTAGAATAGACTGTACTGTGACCATCCGGAATTTTGTGCGTTTTACAAAGTGAGTCAGATTGCTGAGATCCAGACTTGGTCTTAGGTGCCCTGCTTTCTCTGGAACTAAAAAGAACCTGGAACAGACTCCAGATTATAGATGGTCTTGGGGGAACCTGTTGGATGACTTTTGTCCAGTAGCTTTGAAACTTTTATTCCTGAGAATTCCAACTGATTTGGTGAAGTATTGAGAATCATTTGATTTGCTTTTGGGGTTTCCAGAAAGGGTACTGTATAACCTCTGGTAATGATCCTTCGCACCCAAGAAACAAAAGTTAAATTTTGCCAGGCTAAAGGGTGTAAGCAGACGCATCCCATGATTGCCTCCAGACTGCAGCAGATGGGCAAGCATTGGGGGATAACGTTTTTCTGTGAATAGCTCACGGAAACCTTGGTATTATGGACTGCCTCTGCCTTGTGGGTGACATCCCATGGAATTGCCTCTGCCTCTAACAGGCCTATCTTCAGAAGTGTCCTGGTGAAAACCCTGAGCCACATTTTTCTTCCCCCTTCTTGATTCCTGGAGGAAGGCCTCCGAGTTGTCAAAAAATGGATTCAAATGGCAGACAAGTTCTTATTCTCCTGTTCATTTCTGGTAAGCATATCCTTGACTTTTGGTCCAAACAGAGGGAAGCCATTGTAGGGGGCATTTATGAAGGACGTTTTAAAGCTTCCTACAAAGTCGCAGAGTTACATCCAGGCATGACATCACATAGTACTACCTATGCAATCTGCTGCTTAGATAGCATTCTCATGGCAACATTCGATGATGACTGTAAGTAAACAACTGGGAATCCACAGTTTTTTGTATATTCAATGGCAAAATTTCCCACCAGGGAATTAGAGAGTTCCTTAATCAAATCCATCTGGAAAAGTGTCAAATGAGCCATGTACTTAAGCGCATGAAGAGAAAAGTTGAATGAAGCATAAAACTTGTTTCCCCAATCTGTTTAATGGCTTGGGCTCTCTGTAGGGGGGAATGGAAAAAGGAACTCTCTTCAGACAGTTCCTTTTTAATGGCTACTGCTACCGCCATGGCATCTACAGAGGGACCCTTACCCCAGGGTTTTCCATCTTTGGGGGGGCAACTAAAATTCTGTCTGGCTTCTTTGCACAGGGCTCTGCCACATCAGTCTCCTTCCAGGCTTTCTAAGTAATGAGGTTGACTAAGATAATGGGATGAGGGACCACACAGGACATTGAAGGACTTGACCCAAAGGCTTCGAGAAACACTGACTCATCAGGAGAAGGCGTTTCAGTGGATCATCCCCCCTCTGCGGATTCATCAATATGAGGATGTCTGCAAAAGATATGTCTTTTGGGGGTTGAACAGTCTAACCTTGTCTAGCAAAATATGTGAGGAAGTAAGAGCAGTCTTCAGAGGGAGTTTGGATGGATCCAAACACTGAGCAAGTACCATTTGTCTTGGTCTAGTCACGGTCCTCTTCACAGATTCAAAAACTGACTCAGCCAATGGAACTGAAGAGCCACCTAGGTTAGCAGAGTTAGAAGCTCTCCTATTCCAATGGCTGAAAGCTCTGAGGAGGACCTCAGAACCAAGCTGTCTAATGCCAAAACCCAGAGTAACAGGGATGACTCTGAAAACTTTGGGTTGACTCCACCGTTGAAGCTCCAACACAGACACTCTGGATCTGGGACTCTACTCAACAACAGTGCATCAGAGTCCAGTGAGTGGGGGAAGATGTCACAGCCAAAGTCTCTAGGGCTATCGAATCCAAAGCTGGCACTGCAAGAAGGATAGATCCAACATACACAGGCTCCAAGAAAGGGGATGACATAGGAAGCTAACCAGCCAGGTGGAAGAGGCTGATCCCAGTCATTTCCTTAAGGATGGAGCTGGGAGAACTGCAGCTGAATCAGAGTCCTCAAAACTTCCTCACTATTCAGTCAATGTCAAATTCGGTGAGGCTCCTAGAGGACAAAGCTAGCAAAGTGGACCTCAAGGGTAGTTTTTGTAGATTGGTGAATGAAGCCTGGGGCTAATGGGCCCTGGTGTTAAAGAAGTCTTCAGTGAGGAGTTTGGATCCTAAGACCAGTCGGATCCAAATGTCTTGAAATTTTAAGTGCTGCACCTGCAACAGCTGTGGGGTCGAGACCTTTTCTTGGTCTCTTTGCTTTAGACTTTTCTTTCACCTTATCTCTGTCCTTCTCCCTCTCTCTTTTTCTTTCACTCTCTCCTGTTCCTCATCTCTTTTCTTCTCAAAGGAAGGGGAAGCAGTGGAGGCTTCAGGTCCAAAGACATTTTAGACCCTGTCTGTGGGGGAAGGTCTTTTAGAATTGGTTTCTCTCTTCTTCCCTGGAGAGCTCTGGTGCAGAACGCAGCACAAATGGAACACAAATCCTGCAAGTGGAAAGACCCTAAACAGTAGACACATAGCAAGTATGGGTCTTGGGGGGGGGGGGGTTGTAGTTTATGCTAATAGGAGGACCACTTTTTAAAACCTGTTGGTATCAAAAACAGAATAACTATGAAGAAGTATATAAATGTTCACTATGCTTATCTAAAATACTAGCTTACTAACTAAATTAATACTATATAAACTGGAACACACAGAAGTCAAAATTAGAAAACACTTGAAAATCACACTGATCTACCTTAAACAACTACTAATAACCTAACACTACTCTAGCCTAATAATACCCATCAAAATTCTGAGAAAAGGGGAAGAAAAGTTTTGATTTATTGTGAGGAATGATGGAGCTCTCAGTCCACACGTCTGGTTTAGTCAGGCGGCAAACAAGATCCGAGGTAATTCAGGCAGGACAGGGCAACTGCAGGTAGAGGAGGAGTCCGAGATCTCTGAATTCTAAAGCTTTGGTATAAGGCGCTGAGGTCAGATCCGGCTGGATCCGACAACGAAAATATTGAATCAGATGAAAACTGACAACAACAAATATAAAAATATGTGTACTAATGTACAAAAGGGATATAAACATAAATCACTTCAGTGTGAAAAAAAAAATGACCAAAGTGCTGCAAGAGTCTGTCCCACAATACAGTCATCAACAATTGGTTTCCCCTTCAATGTGACCTTAAACATATAAGGCAAGTATAACAGACTGGCTGCCATCACTAATGAGCGATTCCCAACTATAAGATGTGTGCTGCTGCCAAGAGCCCATCCCGATGAGCAAAAACTCATTTGAATTGCTCTTCACTTTTTTTTTTTATCAAATGTGGTTGTTTAGGAGGTGGTGCTTTTCCAGTGAGTAATCTCTTACGTAGTTCATCCACCCTGTTCCATTGTCAATACATCCATAACACAATGCCCATCAACTAGCCTTGTTCCCAGCAAACTGTGTACTCGCCTATGCCATAACTCCACTGAATTATGGAGTATGTGGCAGACAAAATGAAGTCTGAAACACTCGGAAATGGAAATGGAAAGATGGGTGAAAATGTGCTTCAAAAAGTTCCTCAAGTTGTAAATATCCTCACTTTGTCGAAAAAGTAAATTTATCAGAGTAGTGTAGACAAAGATGAGTCTCTGAAGGAAACTGCTTAGCAGAATCACTGTACGCGTCACAAAACTGCCAACACATTTAGGAATGATAAAGTGAGTAGTTTTTAACAAATTTAACAAATAGCTGGAAGCGGTTGTCTGAGCCATACAGTACTGACAGTACTAGATTTTGCAAATTACGAATCACATTTTAGGCAAAAGGGAAAAAGTAGTCCTTACTCTTAAAAGGTGTCTCGTCCATAATTGCACTGCACAAACTTAAGTTGAGGTATTTGATCTAACATGTTAAACATTTCATATGGACAATGTCAAAATAAAGTGCAGAGCCTTATAAGATTTCCCATGACATCAAATTAAACAGCAATGCGGCTCTTTGCACACTTATGCAACCAGCTTATTTGTAAGTCTTTTATTTTTTATATTTTTCCCCTAACAGATTTGCTTGTTTTTCAATTGAATTGTACAGCTTATAGGTCACATTAAAGGTGGGAAAAGTTCTGAAATAATTTGTTGTGGTCTCATTTTTTTATATCACAAATCATGGCATTTTAACAGGGCCGTGTGCACTTTTTACATCCAGTGTATATACGCACATGATATATATATATATATATATATATATATATATATATATATATATAAGACATGCACACAAACATGCATATGTGTATGTGTGTGTCTGTGTAGATACAGCAAATATAGTATATGCAGAGATACATATGTATCGACACACAATTACATGTACAGATATATCTATCTATGCATGCTTGCATGTATACAGGTATGGTATATATTTTTCTAAAACCTTGCTGTAACAGATGTCCGAGTAGCTCACTGTTGCACTAGCCATTACTACTGGGATTTCACATTTAGAAGGCCCACTGGTTGGCCTGACTTTGACCCAGCTCAGTGTCCTTCCCCCTCCTTGCTGGGTAGAGAACATAAAAAGTTTTTTTTTTCTTTTTTTTAACCTTAATGAGTAAGAACAAATAACACGTAACTACCCGCCTTTTCTTATTCATCAGCCTATCAACTTATACTAAATACTCTTATTCATCCGCCTATCAACTATACTAAATACACTACCCCAGCTCCCTGGAAAGTGGAAAGGTCCAGTGCTGTTATTTTTTCTGCACTTGGTCCCAACAATAGCCCCTATGTCCTGAAATCCACCTAGAAATGACACTGTCAACTTTCAAAACAGTGCCCTGTGCTTAAGTCATACTTAGGGTTAAGCTCTGTGATGTAGAAATTAGATATCTATTGGCTTACAAACCAGTATCTGGAAAGGTTAATGCATATCATGTGTAGCGATCTGCACTGGAAAGGAACTTGCAACTGTAAAATACAGACAAATGAGAGGAAAAACACACCAGACTGAAAACTGAATGATGTCCACAGTCATCACACACCCTATACTACTCAGTTGTCTCAGAGGATCAAATCACAACACAAGTCACCAGTCTATCCTCCCCAGCTCTACTGTTCAGTGGATGCTGACACAATGGTCAAGGTATTCCTCTCATAAACACAAGGTATAAGGTTTGATTCTGACCTTGTGTTACTGGCTAGGCTTAAAATTTCCCTTCTGGGTAGTTAGCTTAGTATTCACCTATGAACTTATGAAGTCTGCTGACAACTCTAGAAAACATGTTCACATTCAGTCACAGTTACTGTCTTGTACCAGAAGCACTAGCTAGAATCTAAAGTGGAAAAATTCAGTGAAACACATCCCTGCGCAAGGTGCAATAAACCAGTAGTACTTAAAGGGTAAACAGCCCGCGTATCAGAAAACCATACATTACACACCCCAATGATCCATTAAAAAGTGTTAGTGCAATGTGAACTGTAACAAAATAATGGAATAGCTTAAGTAGAACATTTCCGTACCTGAAATCAACTGTTGCGGCAAAGGACTCTTGCTCTGTAATGGAGAAGACGCAGAGGAAGCCCTCTCCACTGCGAAAGTAGTTGTCTCTTATAGCAGCATAGTCTTCTTGGCCCGCTGTGTCCAGGATGTCTATCTGTACTTCCTCGCCATCTAGTACTACTCGTTTTCTGTAGCTGTCTGCCTTTGTTGGTTCATAGTCTTCTACAAACTGGGAATCACAAAAGAGTTAGTCAGCTTTAAAGAATGACACTATAAGAAGTCCTAACTCTGTATTTCAAACAATGGGTTAAGCAACACTGCTTTAGTAAAAACATGACCATGGTATGCAATGCAGTCTGTTACTGTAAAATATGTGAATGTGCTAACTCACATCCCTCCCTAGGTTGCATTACTGACAGAAGTTATAGCCATTGTACAATGAAAGAAAACATATTATACATACGCTTAAACACATCTGCTACATGGACATTCTTGTGATTAGGCAAACCATTTTGCTACTGAGTGCACAGAAGTCACCTCTGAAAATATACGTATCATTCCTCATTTGTATCTGTACACATGAGCAAACCTAGAATCTGATACATGAAATATTCTGTACTGTGAGATTTTGAAAGGAGTTCTGTCATGAGTAGCAAAACCATGGGTCAGAAAATCACTCTCCCTACTCTTACAGTACAAAACATTTCATCTGTCACCAATACTACACCAGTTGTTAGTATGAGTCATGTACTATATACAGGCAGTGTCCAACTTTTAATGTGATCACCTCTTAAACTATAGCACCACTGTCAGTAAGCCTAAATCAACAATTTTTATGGAAATGTTTTTGATAATGTAAGCCTCATTTTGTCAACAAATGATCACCAAAGGGTACACTGACATTACAAACATGACTAGAAGTGAACAGGCTTCATGCAGCTGATACAACTAGCATTTCCAGTTCAACAGGATCAGAAGTAATTTGAGAACTTGGAAATTGTCATGTTTGTTCCAATGTTTCTTTACTAAAGACACTTAAATAAACCATCCTGAAAGGGTACAAGCACTCTGAGAAGGCATCTACATGAACTACAGTAGCTTACTTTTGCATGCTAATCTTACTCATAACACATATGCTGCAATAATAAAAAGTGTAAAAGTTGGAGAAAAGTTTTAAGCTTGGTAATACACAAAATTGAAAAGGCTGCACATCTGATTTTTAGCACTCCTTGCTTTCACCTTCAGAAACACATTAGTCTAATGCACTTCCTTTTGTTTACTTTTAATTTAGGAGGTACAAAGGTAATGCCATGCTTCCAGACTTGTGACACAAATTCAGAAATTTAGATATGTTGAATATACTACCTACCAGCCAGCTGGTTCAGCACAAACGTACCTCAAAAGTAAGCTTTAACAGATCTGTTGTTAATATGTATTGCAAAATCTGACATCTGCTATATTCAAAGGGGCTGCCACATTAGCTCCACAATACACAGACCTAACTATAACCCAGGCTCACTTTGACAAATAAGATTATAGCTTCATAGGTGTTTATTAGGCTAACGACTACAAGAGCATTTTATAAGCCTAGCCATGCATCCCAAATCTCTGAGAAGTTCTGATACCCTTGAAAAGTGTAAGCATTGGCCTGGGAGATGAACCATTTACAGGTTACCTGTACCCATTAGAGACATAGGAGCCAAACCAGGTATGAATTTCTGGTCTCCCATCCAATTGTCCAAGTTGCACTTGAACTGGGTTAGGGAGGAACTTTGCTTCACATGGACATGGAGTCTGTTCCGTAAACAGGGCAGTCTCTGGGATACACACCCATCTCTCCAGCAGATCCTATTTATATCACAGGCAACGTTTAATAAGTCTTTAAAAGGGGTAATTCTGGTGCTGTTTGTTTTGTGGATATGCAGGAGGTCCATGAGACTGGGGTCTGACAATGCTCTGTATGCCAGGCATAAATCTCCCCTCAAAAGCCTGTAGGAGACAGAATACAGGGGACAGGGCCTTGAGGTGGTCTGCACAGGACATTTTACTTACTCCCTGTATTCTTTTAGTGAGGAATCTCTTTGGACTTTCCAATTGTTGGATATGCCTGGTTGGGTAGATACCAGAGGGGGCAATGTACTCAATGACAGGTCTGATGAATGTCTGATGAATGCCGAATACAGCAGAACAATGACTTCCTTGGACTTAGATGCCATACCTTTGTTTATAAATTGCGCAACATAACATGATTTCCTCATCACTGTAGACACGTGATGGTCAAAAGCTAGATTACTATCTATATGTGTTCCTAAGTCCCTGACTACTGGGTCAACTCTAAGGGGTGTGTTGTCAATATGACAGTTACCAGAGATGGATGACTTCCCAAAAGATACTACTATGCATGTCTTGGCATTTAGTTTTAGTACATGGCTCTGACACCAGTTGTTTGTCTGTATCAGCACCTCCTGGAGAACATCTGTGTCAGTGTGAGATTCAACAGCAGCTCTTAATTTGCAATCATCTGCAAATTTAGTCATCCAGAAATCACTGACATTGGCCTTGACTTCTGAGAAGTAAATTACACAAAGGAGCAGTCCAAGAACCAATCCCCAAGGGACTCCACTTGTGACTGGCCTCTTTGTAGAAGTGGACTCCTCAATTCTAACTTCCTGGGTCCAGTCTGTGAGCCAGCTGGCTATCCACCGGATGACATACGGGTTTGTACCTAACCTCCTGACTTTGTCAACAACGCCCGACAAAATTTTCTGGTTTGCAGGAGATGCAACTTTATCTACATATCTGAAAGTCTGTCCTTCAGACAAAGGCATATATACAGTAAAAAAGGGTGCTGCTGCTTCAGCAACTACAGTCTGTCTTACTTCTGAATGCCTTTTCTTCCCTGTCATTGTCTGTTAGAATCTTTTGATACAAAGCCCATTATCTGCTCCACTGGCAGGATTTTTTATTGATGCAAACATGTTGACTTATATAACCTACCACTGTGTTCAGATGAGAGGGCAAGTAGACTGTTTGTAAAAAGAGACTGCGTTAAATGGCCACTTCCCAAGCTTTCATGGCTAATCTACAAAGAGGTTAAGATTTTGTCTCACCTGGTTTATGCACCACATAACTGCAGCACTGTCACTGCTTGCAAACCAACTGGTGTAAACAGCTGGTGATGAGCTTTGAGACCAGATTAGAGCAATAATCTCCTAGATACTGATATCTTTTTTCTTCTGTAAGGGTCTCCACAGACCCTGAACCTTGATTTCTTGCGAGCAAGCTCCCAATGCAAAGTATGAGGCATCAGTCACAATGTTCTGCTGAAGCAGAGATTGTAAAAATGGGACTGTTAGACTGAGTTCTACAGCTACTTGTTTGGCCAAGAATCTTTTTTTTTTTTAATTAGGAGAATGAGTGGTTTGTCCTGACTGTAAGGCTTGAACAGCCTTTAATACTCCTTGTGCTAAAGCAAACCAGTCATCTTAAGTGGTCTGAGGAAGAGATTTCTCGGGAAAATTTGTACAGGCGTAGGAGGAAAAGTACAGCTGTGTAAGCAAACTTACCATAATAGGAGATGCCCAAATGATCACTGCTGCAGTAGCCTTAGCTATATGGGTCACATCCTACCAAAGATATAACAGCAGGCCAGCTTCCAAAGCTTTAGGGCACCTTCCACAAGCCTAAACCATAAGTCAATTACAGCTAAGCAGGGCTGACTACAAAAACAGGTTTGGATGTCAAGCCCATCAGAGCTTTCAGGCCAAGAGAGAGGGAGAGGGAGAGAGGGAGGGAGAGAGAGAGAGAGAGAGAGAGAGAGAGAGTCTAAGCCATGAAAGTCAAGACAGTACTGGAGTCGTCTGTGGACATCCAAGGTACGGAGTAGCCTTTCTCTCTCATTTTTAGATTAAGGAAGGAAACTGGGGCGATAGATATTTTGGCTTAAAGTAAACTCTGATACCACTTTAGGCATAAAGGAACTCATTTTCAGAAAAACCCTGTCCTCTGTGAAAAATCAGACAGGGCTGACTCATCATAAGAGCTTGCAAGTCAGATAAGATGAAAGCAATCAGTAAAACATATTTTTCCAGGTTAAGAAACTCATCTGCCAAGTTAGCGGGGTCAAATGGAGTAAGTGTTAGTTTCTCTAACACAAAATTAAGATCCTCTTATGCAAACCCCCTTTCAAAAAATTTTGATAAGAAAATGCAGTGATATAGAGGGATCCATGGGCAGACAAGCTGAAATGGCAGATAAAAGACAATCTTGATGGAGGAATAAGAAAGGCCATAGGATAGTAAATCACACCAATATTTTAAAACTACAGAACAATTTACCCTGAATGGGTGCTGGTTATGTTGTTGGTACCAATTAGAAAACCTTTTCCATTTGCTAATATACGATTTTCTAGTAACAGACTTTTTGCCTCCATTACTACCTGCTGCATGCCCTCAGTAAACTGGTGCCTAAGGGGAATTAAGACTCTGTCATCCAGTCAGTTGAAGATGACTGGGAATGGGTACATCAAACACCCTTGTTCTTGTGTGAGTAGATGCAGTCGGTGAGGAAATCTTGTGGCAGTTGTCCATGCCCATTTCCAAAAGAAGGGAGAAGCACTGTTGCCTTGGCAAAGGGGAGTCATCACTATGACCTTGGGAGACTCCTCCTGAATCTTCAGAAGTACCCTGTTTACTTGTGGAGTAGAAAAAAATGTACAGGAAAATTCCTGTCCATGGAAAAGAAAAGCAATCTCTCTTTTTGCATGGAGACCTGGAAGGAGGCAAAGAGGTCTACCTGAAGAACTCCCGACAGCTGTATCACATCTGGGAAGACCCCCTGATCTAGTTTCTATTTGTGAGGGTCTGCCTTGTCCTACCCAGCTTGTCTGCCACATAACTTTGCTCTGACGGAATGCAGGATGCCTGTACAGTGAGACTGTGTGGTGAAGCTACATCCCAAGGTAAAATGGCTAGTCTGCACAAAGGGTACAACTTGGTTCTCTCATTGCTTGTACATGTACCACATGACTGTGGTACTGTATGTAACAGCCTGAAGAGGTTCTGGGGATGACAGATGATTCAGACAACTGAGTGCCTTGAAAGCATCTCTTTTACCTCTATGTCCTTGGTGTCCCATACACCTTGTACATTTATCCCTCATGAAACTGTTCCCCCAGCAAACTTAACTGCTTTGGAAGAGGGAAGGGGAAGGGGAGACCCAGCTTTATGGATTTTTGCTGTCTCCTCCAAGAGATTTCTCTTCTGGCAAACTCCTGCAGTGGGATTTGAAAAAACAACGGATGCTGGTTCTGAGACCAAAAAGACTTCAGATATGTAGAGTCTAGCCAGGGCTGTCATAAGAATCATAGTTATCATGAGATCCAAAAACCTGAGTCTGAGAGGAAAATCTTAGAAACAGATCTAAATACACACATATTTTTTTCCTGTGAAGGAATAGCTCTTTGAAGTGAGGTATCTAGCTGTCACCCCAGGAACACAATCCTGTGTGAATGGGTAAAAAAAAACTGAATGTTCTCTTGGAATCCTAGTTTGTGTAAGAGATCTGTCACCCAAATGATAGATTCCTGACACTTTGAAACAGACTCTGGAAAGATAACAAAACAACTAAATATGGGAAAATGTGGATAACCTGTAACCTGCAATGAGCTATAACTGGAGGTATACACTTTGTGAACATTCTTGGTGCAGGGGATTAGTCCAAAGGCATAGAAATAAATATGTAATCCAGACACACAAAACCTTAAGAAACACCTGAAGTCTGGATAAATAGGGGTGTGACGATGAGCATTTTTTTAAATCCAGTGTTGCCAGGAAACTTGAATAAGGATGAAAGAAGCAACAGATTGTGAAGTGACATCATTTTCAACTAGTTTCCAAGTATTTTCTTTCTTTGGCACTAAAAACATCATTGAATAAAAACCTTTCCCAACCTGAAACGTAGGAACTGATTCTATCACTCCCTAGTACAGCATGTAATTAAGTACAGGTGGAAATAAGAGACTGGTTTGCTGGATGAAGAATAACCTCCTGTAAAATAACCTTGATGAATAATTTCAGAACATGTTTGTATGAAACTGTTGCCAAAGGGGAAAGTGGAGATTTAGACTTTCTGTAAGGGAAAGGGGGCTGCTATGGTGGGAGGTAGGTGACAATGTCCCTTGAATAGTGTTTCTGAATTGTTGGACTGTCCTTAGTTTTTAGGAGGATCCTGAATTATTTTTGGAACCCCCTTAGCATGTCTTCTTAAATGTCTGTTTACCTGAATTTTGTGCAGAGTGTTTTTCTTTTTTTCGTCAAAACTGGACAAGGGGTTAGAGAATCCCTTAGATATTTTCATCAGACTTGATCACTTCTGTAGCAGAAGAACCAAAAACTAAACCTCTACCCAAAAAAGAATTTAAAATCTCACTTTTAACATCATTTGGAAGGTTCTAAGAGTGCAGCCAGGAAAAACCTCTTCAAAACAGTACCAATGATGATACCATGGAAGAAGTATCGAGTCACACACACACAATAGTGACTTCAAACATTCCTCATACTATCACAATTAGTAACACTAAACCTTAACATAAGAGTCTGACAATTAAAATTTCTGAAAATCAAAGCTGCAGAAGTATAAACATTTTCCCATACTTATCAATACTATTCCCCATCCTTATCGGAAAGAGTAAGATTGGAATTAACTGAATGTTTATCAGCAGTACGATTAACTAAATGTATAGCTTCTGAGTCAGGTGTGACAGACTTAAAAGACTGAGGAACTTTATAAATTCTATCTGCCTTTTTGGAGCAGCTGGCTGACCATCTGGAAAACTGTAGCCTATGACCCACATCCTCCAAAACTGACAGAACTAGAGGGATGGGTATATATAGGTTCTGGAAATTCCTTCAGTAAGAACAGCTCACAGTATTTTTGAGGGACTTGATAAACCTCCGTGTTCTCCCACTGAAAACACTGGCACATTTGGGAAATAGTCTCAGAGAAAGAGAAACCCCCACAAGGAGAATCAGAAACTGAACTCTCCTCAAGTCTGACCCAGAAAATTTGTGGAGAAAACCCTATAACTTCCTGAACCTTCATTGTCTTGTCCAGATTTAGAGAGTTGAATATCTTTAGGAAATAAGGTAGTTACAACAGAAACTACCTTACTAAAATAATCAATAGCCTGAATTAAACTCTAAGCCAGACCCAGTAAACTACTCCTGTCTACGAAAATTTGAGGAGGAGTAGATCTATGTTTAGTTTTCTGCTTCTTTTTGACAGGAAAATGGGGCAGACTGTGTTATTAATGGCATCAGCAGATTCCCCAGGGGATGGGTACAACATTCTGACAAAACAGGGAAGCCTTCCCTGTTCCCCCTCCCAGGGCTGATAAGAGTGGGTCTCACTTGCCGACTGAGGGGATTCCAACGGCCACATAGGATGTGGCTGTAGGTACTACACCAGAGGGATCTAAGGTAAAAGATAAAAGGTCTGAGGAAATAATTTTAGCCACAGCAGAATCACCCACTTGCAGCTGAAACAGTTAGCCTGCTGTGGCGGCAAAGACTGTTTAACTTTTTCTTCTTGAGGCTGGAAGGTAGACCATGGACTGGTACTTTGTTCCATGGTCAAGGTAAAAATGGCGCTTCTTTCCTGGGAAAAATAAGTAACAAAAGCCAGTAAAAATAAAAAGTCTTTAAAGTCACTTTTTTACACAGAAACAGAGTAAAAAGCACTTTAAAACATCTTTCACCTCCCCACCCCCAACACACAAAAGTAAAACAAACACAATTTCTGCACAGAAAAAATGGTTTTCAATTACTTTAAAACAAATTTTAAACTGACAGGAAAAAGTGCGCTCTTGTTTAAAAGTAAAATACAGTCTCATGACAGTCCGTTACAATTCACATAACTTTCTTGAACAGGAAATTATTATTAAACAAGCATTTTTTTTAAATGGAAGGTTTTTCCCTAGCAAAGGAACAGAATAAACAAACTGTTGATGCTCAAAAACATCAAAGGAGCATACTCTTCAGCAGCAGGAAAGCTCTAAAGGGCTTGGTTCCTAAACCTGCCTTTTTAGTTAGCTGGGTTCGAGTCAACTGACTGGGTATGTGGAAGGTGTCCTGAAGCTTTGTAAGTTGGCTGGCTGTTCCACCCTTGGTGGGATATAACCCATGTAAGCTAAGGGTACTGCAGCGGTGATGAACATGATGAACATATAGTGTTTCACCTTCTGCAACCTTTTACATGGGATTTCTGCCTGATGTTTATGGGGATGAGGGATAGATCTCTACTCTGAAACTTTCAATCTGTTCTCTGACAAACTTGATGAAAAACCCCTTTCCCCCTCTGTTACTGTAACTATAGGTTTGAGGGAACTCGTCTTCAGATGGCCAGGATAAGAGTCAGAAGGATAGTTGTAAGCAATGGATAGGTCTTTGTTCCTGGTCATAACAGCTTTCATACGTAGAATGCTAGAGGGACTGGGAGACAACACTGGATGTTTCGGGGGGGGGGGGTGCTGTGAAAGTACCTCACCAGGTTCATCATTCACCAACTGAGAAGAGAAAGCAGAGGTTAGCAGAGGTTTGCAGAGTCAATGACTTCTTTTAGACCTTTATCCCTTTGTTTTATTTTTACGTGGAGTGTCAAACACAGAAGGTGAAGAAAGAGACAACATACTCTCACATGCCGGCAATGATAACCTTTTGTTTTCAAGATACTGGTAAAGGGCCCTAAGGTGACTTCTGAGAGTTTTAAGAGCAAAACTATGTCAAACCTGACAGAATTTAACTTCATGTTGCACCCCAAGACAAAATAAACAGCTTGGTGTTCTTGTTAAGATATCTGTCTACCACAGAAGCAGTTCCCTTTTTCTGATACTGATAAGTCAGAAAATAACAAACTGTAATACAAGAAAGAATCCCTAATGAAGCAAATATTTGCCTGAGCTTCACAGACTGTATCCGACAGAAAGGGGAAACTGTTGTGATGTTGACAGTTGACTGCATAGATTAACTCAGCAGGAAAGTTCTGAAAATGGAATGGATGCATGTACCTCTTACACCTTAATGCTGGTGCATCTGGTCAGACAAATGGAACCTTTGTGAGGAAAGTCTCAGATGTTAAGAATACTACAGCAATAACCTGATGAAGAATCTTATTACCTTTCATAACAGAACACAAAACAAATTAAACAACTTGAAAAAAATTAGTTTATGAAAAACTAAAAGACCCGGGATAAAAGTGCACATACACAAGCTGTGAATACATCTTAAAGACTGCAGACATTGTGTCCAAAGTTCATCTAGTGGCTTAGAGGCTGGAGAAATGAGGTAATCTTGAGTTCTTTAAACCACTGCTGCTAAGACTCAATAAGATTGTTTTTAAGTGCTGAGTGATGTTTGTCAAAAACAGTGGAAGCTGCACTCAATGGATATTATGCTGGCTTTCTTAGAGAAAACTCATCTATCTAATGACATCTACATTTGGCTTTCCAGTGATGCAAACCATGAGACAACACTGTGGGGGAGCAGCCAATACACTGGCCCATGCTTCACTTTTCTGATAAAATACGACCAAAGAACTATGCTTTATACTTGTGGGAAAGAATAGCTGGTAAATCCTTTCTGTTCTACTGCAGGGTAAAATGGGTTGCTTGCATCCCATACTGAGCATATGGGGATGCTCTGAAGACCTTGCAATAAATGTGATTTTGACTAGTTGAGGCAAGTATAAACAGTTTTTGTTTCACCAACACAGAACAACTTGCTCTGCTTTAGTAAATCCACACATATGCAACAGGAAAAACTCTACTAAGAATTTTCATCTTGTCCCTATATGCCTTACTCGACCATGGTCATCTAGCTTTAGCCTCCCCTCTCCAATATAGACTACTCCATTGACGGCAATGGTAAGTACAGTTTCTTGAGTTTCCAGAGAGAAAGTAGACCTGGTCCAGTGTTTGAACAAATATAAATCAAGATGCTGTGCAGAATATTAATCAAACAAACAAAATGGTGCAAAATCTGACATCAGAAAAAAAATTACTCAGTTTTATTAAGTAATGAATAATTCCATCAATGGTTTAACAGAAAACACACTCACCTTTGATGCAAAAGGCTGTAGGTTCTATTTTCATACCAGGTAGTTCGATTGCTGACACTATAGTGTAGCATTAGGGTGGGGTGCTACACTCCTGAGTGTTCAGTTCTTTGTGTGCGGCATTAAACTGAGGCTCCATTTGCTTGAGTTGGTGGTAGCACAGGTGGATGTAAAAGATCCTAGGGCAACTATCGAAAAGGATAGGGGGACATTATTAAAAAAAAAAAAAGAAGTTATGTACTTACCATAACGTTCCATCTGTGTTGTCCATTTTCATTCTTCTTCAATGCAAAAGTCTGGATCCAATTCGGCCATTACTCCAGCTCGTGGTGATCAACAAACTCTCAAGTTCCTTTCCTACTCACAGTGCACTATGCCTCACTTCCCTCAGATCCTATTTACAGCTTGAGACAGACAGAGAAAGGTTATAAAGGAATTACCATAACTGGAGTTCAACACAAGGGACATATGGTGCCCTTGGTGTCCTCAAAGATCTCGTTACTCCAGAAGTCATTTGTGAGAAATGGAGGGTGATGGAGGGTGGGGAGTTGAGAAAGAATGAAAATGGACAACACAGATGAAATGTTATGGTAAGTACATAATTTCTTTATCTGATGTTGTCAATTTTTCATTCATTCTTCAAGGTATAGGACAGAGTCCCCAGCTACCTGCATTTCTGAGTGGACTCTAAGGAAGGACATTCCTGAGTACGACTGAGCCAAAGGCCGCTGTTCCCCTCAAGATCAGATCTAGTTTGCAATGAGTGACAAAGGTATGAGGATTTGACCAAGTAACAGCCGCACAAATATGCATGGATGCGCTCAACTGGAATACAATGGAAGTAGCCATATAACTAGTTGAATGAGCCTTTAATGATTTTGGTAGGGGAAGACTTAATTTAGTATAGACAAAGGAGATGCAATTTGTCAACTATCTGGCTATAGTTACCTTTGTGACTGATTCACCCATCTTGCAATGTGCAAAAGAAACAAAGAGGTGGTCTGACTTTCTGATATGTTTTGTTCGGTGCAGATAGAAAAGTAATTGTCTATGAACATCCAATAACTGCAGCATATATTCTCTATTTGAAAAGTTTGGGAAGAATACCAGCAGGTTAATGGTTTTGTTGATGATGGATTCTGACACCAGCTTAGGCAGGAAGGAAGCCCTGGTACGCAAGGTGGCCCTAGCCTTGTTGAAAATCAAATATGGGAGCTTAGAAGACACTGATTGAAGTTCTGCAGTTCTTTTAGTAAATGTAATTGCCAGTAAAAAGATAGTCTTTCAGGTCAAGTATTTAAAACACATTTAGCTGCAGGTTCAAAGGTAGACTGTGTCAAGGCTTGCAGTACCAAATTTAAATTTCATGGTGGCATAGAATCTCTTTGTAAGGAGGTCCAAGTAGAAGCGTACCTTTCAAAAATGCTTTGCATATTTTGGTGGAAGCCAAGGATGAATTCTGAAATTTAACATGGAAATCTGAAATGGCTGCGAGCTGGAATTAACAGTCGATGAACTAGCACCCTCACTAAATAAACTTGCTAAAAATTCAAGAACAGAATATATCAAGGCTGACAACGGTTTTACCTGATTCTGTTCTGTACAAAAAACAAATCTTCTCCATTTACTTCTGTAGAGTTTTCTTGTTGAGGGTTTATGGGAAGATAACAGAATGGAACGGACAGGCGAAGAGTGCATAGGTTGTCTGGCTGTTAATGGAATTGAAGAAACCATGTAGTCTGTTTGAGGTTTGGAATGTCCACATGAATCTTACATGTTGAGTGAGATAGCAGATCTGGAGTTGGATCCAAGGTGGGTACCGAAGATGAGGCCAAAGGAACGGGAACAAAATTTGTGGAGGCCAGTAAGGTGCAATGAAGATGACTTTGCTCTTCAACGTGGCTGCTTTCTGATGGAACTTGGGAATTAATGGAGTTTGGGATAAGTATATAACAGACTATGGGGCCAACCGTGGAGAAGAACTTCCCTCGATGACTCCCCTGGTGAGGGGACTAGGGCAAAGAAGCTGCTGTAGTTGTTGTTTAGGGGAGATGCAAGCAATGATGGCCACACTCATGGAAAATCATGTCCATGACTTTGCTGTTGAGAGACCACTCATGAGGAGGTAAAATGAACCTGCTCAGTCCGTCTCCGTCTGCTATCATGTTGGATTTCCCCGGAATCTGTGTTGCAATTAGAAAGCAGTTGAAGGTCGCCCATTGCCACACCCTCAGGGCTTCTTGACACAAAGGGTAAGATCTGGTTCCCCTTTGTTTGTTGATGTATCAAACCACTGACATGTTGTCCATTTGGATCACAATTGTTCCAAGAGGGAGAGAGTCTTGGAATGCTCACAACACCAAAAGCACCGCTCTCATTTCCAGAACACTGATATGCAAATTTGCTTGTTTGGGGACCAAGTGCCTTGGACTGTCTTTCCCAGAAAATGTCCCCCCATCCAATCTGGGAAGAGTCAGTGGTCACTACGGCCTTGGGTTGAGGGAGACTGAAAGGACAACCTTGCAATAATTGTGACTGCATCCACCAGGAGAGATACAGTTTGCATAATTGAGTTGTTCATATCTTTGTCAACATGAGCTGAAAGAGAACTGACCATTGCGTTTGTAGCGGCCACTGCAGAATATGCATGTGATATCTTGCCAGAGGAACAAAGATTATTGCTGCTGACACTGATCTTAGGGCTTGCAGAATCAACCAGGTTGTAATTCTAGTACATTTTCTTGATCTGATTTCTTATTGTTTGTACTCTCGCAATGGGAAGAAATGCTACCATGGATACTGTGTTGAACATTGCTCCTATGAACTCAAAGTTGGAGTTGGTTGCAACGGAGACATCTTGTAACTGATGTTTTTGCAGGATTTGAACAAATCTGCAATACCTGGTCTCATGCCTGTACCAGTTTATGCCTGGTTGGAGCAGTAATGAACCAGTCATTCAAATATGGAAACACATGGGATCCCTGCAGTCTCAGGAAAGCTGCTACTACTGCCATGCACTTGGTGAACACCCTGGGGGCTTTGGTGAGACCAAAGAGCAGTGCTCTGAACTGGTAATGACCGCCTCCCAGCCAGAAATGCAAGTACCTTTTGAATTGTCTATTCATCTTTATGTGATAGTATGCATCCTGAAGGTCTATCAAACACATCCAGTTGTCCTTGCTCAGAAAAGGCAGAATTTACTGAACCGTGACCACCCAGAACTTGGTGTGACAAACTGATTTGTTCAACACACTGAGATCTAAAATTGGTCTCCAGTTCCCTGTTTTCTTTGGCAAGAAAATGAATCTTGAGTAAGTTCCGGATTCTAAGTGGTCTGGAGTGATTGGCTTTCATATCTCCAGTGCTGCTGCTTTCCTCTGATTGGATGAAAGCATCAGAGATTTTTCTGGGTGACAATGGTGGAAGGGAAAAGGGAATAATATAACCTTTGGAAATGATTATCTGCACCCAGGCTTCCTGGTGCAGAGATAAGAGACCCCCCCCCACCAGCTGCCTCCAGAGGAAGGCAATTAAGCCTCTGTTCGGGAGTGCTGAAAGGGTCTGTCAGAAAAGATATCCTTAGACCCTCAGTTTTTTGAGCCTCCTCTGCCAAGGGTGCATCTTTTGCCATTATCCCCCCCCCCCCCACCTCGGGAGAACCATCTCCACATGTGCCATGGAAAGGACCCTGAGACTTCCTGAACCACATCTCTTGACCTCCTTGATAGTTCCTGAAAAAGGTCTGCTGAGGGTCGAAAAATATGCAGACAGGATCTTTCCATCCTTCTCACACCTGGACAGTGTGTCTTTTACTGCGAGGCCAAACAAAGAAAAAACAACAAAAGGAGCACTGGCGAAAGATGACTCTAAGGGCTCCATAAAGTCACAAAGGTACATCCAAGCATGCTTCCTGAAGGAAATGCCTGAACCCACAGCCCTTGAGGCACCTTCTGCAGCATGCAAGATGAGCATCATGGACAAATTCACAATGGACTGAAAAGTAGCCAACTGTGAGGCCACAAAAGTTTGGGGTTCTGCAATAGTGGCCCCTGAAAAGGAATTTGAAAGTTCTTTAATCTAGTCCTTTTGCAATCTCATGAAGTGTGCCAAGTAGTTCAGTGATCGGAGAGCAAATACTCATATAGACTCACTTCCCAAATGTGTCCAAAGCCCTAAACTTTCCATTAGAGGGATGGACAGTGGAACTCTGTTCTGCAAGTTACTTTTTCATAGCTGCTGCCACGATCATTGCATCAACTGGTATACCCTTATTCCAATGCACTCTCCATACTGGTGGAGCCAGAATCCTGTATGGTCTCTTACGGAACAGCTTAATCATATTAGACTCCTTCACTCCCACTTGGACACCAAGTCAATGAGGTCATCAGTGGGCAGAATGACCTAGGAAGTAGATGGGCCAGTCTGGAAGCCTTCCAGAAATACCATGAGTTGAGTTTTGGGCAGACCAACCACTCTTCTACTTAAGGGTCTTAAGGATGTCTCCAAATGAGATGTCATCAGGTAGTGATTTGGGAGATCCTTCTCCCTCATCAAAGTCAGTATCTTCGGTTACAGACTTTTGAGGGAGTCTAAGAGATTCCTCTTGCATGTCTTCTTACTGGGGACTTCTTCAGTGGGATATCCACTGAAATATTGGAAGAGATGACAGCATCTGGTTGGCTGGTCTGGAAGCTTTGGGCTGGCTGTCCCAGTGTTGCAGAATGAAGAGGATCAAGGAGCAAAGTCAGTAGGGATGTTGAGGGTGGTTCAGAGGAGGAAGGACCAATCTGACTTGCTGGAGCAGAGAAAAACCTTCTTCACAACCTCAAAGGTTGACTGCTCTGGACAGAAGGAACCCATGGAGCCAAGAAAGTGTGTTTCTGGAACGCCACTTCCTTCTGCTCCAACAGCTGTCCTCCGAGAAGCTGGAGATGAGTTATCTGCCTCCATAAGGTTTCTGGAGGAACGTGAGGACACCACTGAAGGGGATGTAGAGTGGCACTCAAGGAAGGGAGAGGGCACCCTGTCTGGTACTAGATCCAAGGAGGGTGAACAGGCCGTGCAAGGCAAAGGCTTCAGATCTGGAGACTTTGGATCTTAAGTACATCTGGATGGAGCTGATATTGACGGACTAAAAGTATATTTGCTCGTATCTGAAGAAGATTGGCTCCTGGAAGATATAGGATCCAATTTTTCTCTTCTCTTCTTTGGCTCTGATGATGATGAAGCCGAAGATTCAACAGACCTGAATCTTTTTGAATAGTCCCTAACTTTTAGTTTAGGAGGCTGAACTCCAGATAAGGCATCCAAAAAAGGAGTTGATAACATACCAGTTAATATCAACTTATTCTTCCTCTCAGTAAAAACATGGGGATTAAAGGCATGACAAATGTTGTAATTCTGATCCAAGTGCTCCACACCTAAGCAGTAGAGACAGAAAGAGTGGCCATTATTTTATGCCCAGATCTCTCACACATTTTGAAACCTTTTCAGACATATTAGAAAAATTCACAACAGTCAATACCAATACCAACAGCAACAGTCAGAATCAATAAAAAACAAGATAGCCTTTTTTGAGAGATTATTATATTAAAGAGATTATTATTTAAAAGAGAAACCACTTAACTGAACGATGTAGCCATAGAGCTGTGTCAACCACATCTGGGCGTGAATGCAGCAAATGAGATCTGAGGGAAGTGAGGCATGGTGCACTGTGGGTAGGACAGGAGCTCGAGAGTTTGTTATCACCACAAGCTGGAGTAATGGCAGAGTCAGATCAAAGTGTCAGATCCAAACCCATTCATTGAGGAATGAATGAAAAATCATCAAAATTACATATTTAATATTTTTTCACAATAGTACTACAACATTTTACATTCTTTTCATCCCCCTATCCTTTTAACCATAACGATATTCGTCTTTAATATTATTATAGGTATATACTAAGCTAACAACCACTAGGGCCTTTATAAGATCTAGCCATGCATCCCAAATCTCTGACAAGTTGTGATACTTTTGATAAGTGTAAGCAGGGGTTTGTGAAATGAAACATTTACAAGCAGGGGCCTGGGAAATGAATTATAAAATAATTCCTGGCATCTCATCTTCCAAGAATTCGATAATAAGAAGAGTTAAGTACTCACCATAATGTTCCATCTGTGCAGTCTAATGTCATTCTTCCTCAACAGATGGGTTTGGATCCTATCCTTGGATCCAACTCAGCCTCTTCTTCCAGATCGCAAAATACTTGAACTGTCGAGCTCCTCCCTTTACCCATAATCCCCACCACCCTAACATACCTCAGGTCTAGTTTGCTGCTCACAAATTTATACAACAGTGGAAATTCAGAAAGGAGCAGAATCTGGAGCTCAAACAAAGAACAGAAGTTCCTGTAATTCTTTTCTATCTTTCCAGGAATAAAAGGAGGTGGGGTAGGAAGTTGAGGAAGAATGAAAATGGGCAACATATATGGAACATTATGGGGAATACATACCTTTTACTTGATGATGTCATTTTCAATCATTCCTCAACAGTAGGGACAAGGTTCCCAGCTACTTAAATCCATAGAGGAATCTAAGGAAGGATATTCCGTTTCACAGCTAAGCCAAAGGCAGCTCTTGACAGATGGAACATTATGGGGAATACATAACTTTTTTTATCTAATGTTGTCATTTTCATTCAATCCTAAACAGCTGGGACACGGTCCCCAGCTACCTAAATCCCAGGAGGACTCCAAGGAAGGATATTCCATTTCGCAGCTGAGCCAAAGGCAGCTCTTCTCCTAGAGAACAGATCTAATTTGTAATAAGCAATACAATTATAAGGATTAGCCCAAGTTGTAGCTGCATAAATTTCATCCAATGAAGTTCCAGATTAAAAAAGCTGAAGAAGTTGTCATGGACCTCATGGAATGGGCTTTTTGAGTCTTTGAGGCTTTGGTAAAGGCAAATCTACTTTTTCACAAACCAAGGTAATACAGTCAGTTAAGCACTTTGCCAAAGTCACTTTAGATATAGGTTTGCCTAATTTTGAATCAAAAAAAGAAACAAGTGTTTAGATTTCTTTAGAATTTGGTTCTGTGTGGGTAGAAACACAACTGTCTGTGGACATCCAAAAGATGTAACATATACTCCCTTTTGTTTAAAAAGCTAGGAAAAAAGACTGGGAGATTGAACTAATTAATATTGGATTCCGACACAACGTTTGGCAAAAAGGAAGGATTGGTCCATAAAGAAACCTTATCATTGTGAAAAACTGAATAAGGAAGTTTAGAAGACAGCGCTTGAAGTTCAAACACTCTTCTTGCAGAAGTGACAGACACAAAAAAATGTTGTTTTACAGGTCAAAAACTTCAGATCAGGCTTAGCCGAAGGTTCAAAGGGAGGTTGTGTTAAGGCCTGAAGAACAATATTTAAATCCCAAGGAGGAGTAGGATGCATTAAAAAGGTTCCTCTGAGAAAGTATTTCAAAGCTTGGAGGAAGCTAAAGTAGAATTATTTACTCCAATATGATAGTTGGAAATGGCTGCCTGCTAACTATACTCTCACAGGTGAGGAGCTTGCACCTTCATTGAAATTGTAGCTAAAAAGTGAAGAACCTTTGAATTTAGTGCTGAAAAGGGGTCAAAATTATTTTTGTGGACCAAATAAAGGAACCTTTTCCATTTACTTTTATAAAATTTTCTAGTGGAAGCTTTATGGGAAGATATGACAGACAGGAAAAGACAGCCTGGACTGTCTAGCAATTAATGGAACCTGGAGAAACCATGTGGTCTACTTGAGGCCTGATATGTCCAGATGTGTCATGCTTGTTGGATGAGATAGGAGGTCTGAAGATGGATCCAGAATCTAGAGTGGATGCAGAAGAGGCTACAGGAAGGGAAAACAAATCTGACAAGGCCAGCATGAGGCAATGAGAACAACTATGCTCTTCAATCGAGATGCTTTCTGGAGAAATTTGGGAATGAGAGGTAACTGGGGATAAGCATAAAGGAGACCAGAGGGTCAATCGTAAATCAGAGCATTCTTTATTGGCTCCCCCAGTGGCGAAATCAAGGCAAAGAAACTACACACACCGCACGGCAAGAAAGACTGAAGAAAATGGCGTCAGCTGCATCTTTTATACCCCTGGCGCACTGACGTCAGGGAAGAGGCGACAGAACCGACGCCGGACCTAGACTTTGGAATTCTGACTGACTGAGGGTAGCCTGCCAGCAGGACAACCCAAGAGTAATGACTGCAACAGTGAAACACAATGAACATCTGCTGCACTTGTTAAGGAGAGACACGAAAAGTTCACAGCATGGTTGGCCCCATCAATGGAAAATCATCTCCGCCATGTTGATATTGAGAGACCACTCATGAGGCATCAGAATGGACCTTTTTAACTTGTCTCTAATAGCACTGGACTTCACCTGGGATGCGCACTGCTATAAGAAAATGATTGGAGCAGATCGCCCATTACCATACTCTCACTGTTTCTTGACAAAGAGGGTGAGAGATCTGGTTCCACCTTGTTTGTTGATGTACCAGACCACCAACATATTGTCCATCTGAATCGTGATAGTCTAGGGTGGGAGAGTGTCTTGAAAGGCCTGCAATGGTAGGAGGACAGCTCTCATTTACAGGACATTGATTTTGCTCTTCACTGGGCACTTGGGGTCTAGTGAATGTGGTACCACACAAACTGGACTATAAAAACTGTACCTGCATGAGCTCTACAGTTCTTAATACCTATTGGAGCTATAACTGAGGGGAAAAACAGACAACAAAAGAAATGTGATTTGCAAGGATGAGAGCCTGGCCATACAAATCAACGTGTCCAGGAGACACAAAATGAATATCTGACCTTGTGTTGGTTTTACCTGGGATTTTACAGTGCTCATACATTCCCAAGGACTGGAATATTAACACCCTTGTGGGGGCAAAGGCCAGATGTCCAGAGAGGGTTAAGCACAGTTGTGTACACTTACCATAAATGTAGATGTTCGAGTGTATACACTGTTACAGTCATCACATTTGGGTTATCCCTGCCGGGGTAGCCCTCGGCTGGCCCGAATACCAGAGGCTTAGTATTTCTGTGTCGGTTGCTGTCAACTTCAGGACTGATGTCAGGTTGTCAGTAGTATAAAGTAAGGCAGCAGGCACCATTACATCAGTTTTTCTTGCCCTGTCAGGAGCCCCCAAGTGGGAGCCGGATATGGTGGCTCAACCCCACCAGTAGAAAGTAAATACCAAAAAGTTCCTTGTAAGGAGAAAGAGAGAAGAAAAGGGGGATGAAGGGAGGGAAATCAGGACTGCAACAGTGAACACACTTGAACATATACATTTATGTTAAGTGTACACAACTGTACTATGTTCTTAATGTTTCACTATTGCAGTCATCACATTTAGGTTGATTCCCAAAGCTGAGGAAAAGGGTGGAGGCAGTCAAGGAGACTAGGGGCTGGCTAGGATGCCCTGCAAGACTGCAGTGGCAAAGCCTGCCCCTGATTTGGAGAAGATAGGCAGGTTGTAATGCTTGGTGAAGGTGTGAACAGATGTCCATGTGGCAGCCTCCAGAATGTCCCTGGTGGGGACTCCTCTAAGGAAAGCTGCAGAGGTGGAAGCTGTTCTGGTAGAGTGAGTCCTGACCCCCTTAGGGGGAGGTTTTCCA
Source organism: Protopterus annectens (assembly GCF_019279795.1). Classification (NCBI taxonomy): domain Eukaryota; kingdom Metazoa; phylum Chordata; order Ceratodontiformes; family Protopteridae; genus Protopterus; species Protopterus annectens. Next base: position 392,664,590 of record NC_056731.1, on the reverse strand, counting down.
TGTTTTTTGTAACAGAAATGGATGCAGTGTGCTATCCATTTGGAAATGGTTTGTTTGGATATGGCTTTGCCCTCTGCCCCTGCAGCAAAGCTGACTAGCAATTAATCTGTCTTTCTGAATGCTTTAGTCCTGTCTAAATAGAATCTGAGCAGTCTGTGCACATCTAGAGAGTGCAGAATCCTTTCCCCATTGTTTTGTGTGTTAGGGAAAAAGGTGGGCAAATGAATGGATTGGTTGACAGCCACACTGGACACCACTTTGGGCATGAATGATGGGTTTGTCCTGAGGGACATCCCTGTTAGCATGGAAGATGATGAAGGGCTCTACAGCCATGAGTGCTTGCACCTCAGATACTCTTCTAGCTGAAGTGATGGGCAGAAGCAAGGCCGTCTTCCAGGAGAGAAACTTTAACTCTGCTGAAGATGCTGGTTCAAAGGGGGGGGGGGGGCAGGGTGAGCTTTTCCAACACAAAGTTTAGGTGCCAAGCTGGGGTATGTGCTCTTCTGGGTGGTCTCAAGCTGCTAGCCCCTCTTAGGAACTGTTTGATCAGAGGGTGTGAGAAAAGTGGGTGAGCAGTGTTGAAATGAGCAGAGGCAAGAATTTTAATAGAGGGAAAAGGAGAGACCACTGTGTAGCAGGTCAGCTCCAGGATGAGAGGTAGGGAGGGCTGTGCCGTACTGGCTCCCTTAGCCTGAATCCAGGTGCAGAACCTTTTCCACTTGTCAGCATAAGACTTTCTAGTGCTAGGGCGTCTAGCCACACGTATAACATCTAGAACCGGTTTACTGAGACTGGCAGCTTGATCAGTGGTCTGGGAATAAGCCAGGCTGCCAAAATGAGGGTCTGCAATTGGGGATGCATGAATTCTCCTTCAAGCTGGGTCAGGAGGGTTGGGGTCTGAGGGAGATGTCATGGTGTCAGTGGGGACAGGCTACACAGCAGTGGGCACCAGTGCTGGCGTGGCCAGTCTGGAGCAATCAGAATTATCCTTGTTTTTTTTTCCCTCATTTTGAGCAGTACCCTGGTAATGAGAGGTAGTGGGGAAAATGTATAAGCTGAGAGGTTCACCCAGGGTAAGGTTAGGGCATCCACTTTCCAGGCCATGCAGTGAGGCTCCTTGGTGCAGAACTTGGTGAGCTGATGGTTGGTGTTGGAAGCAAAGAGGTCGACCTTCCGGGTGCCCCATTTCTGACTTATTAGGGTGAAAGTTCTTAGGTCTTGCTGCCACTCATGTGGGTCCAGAAGATTTCTGCTTAAGTTGTCTGCCAGAGCGTTTAGAGAGCCTGGCAGGAATTGTGCTAACAGTGTAATTGCATGGCTGAGGCTGTGTGCCAAAGGGTCATGGCCAGCCTGCATAGAGGGTAGGAGTGAGTCCCTCCCTGCTTGTTGATATACCACATCACAGTGGTGGTGTCTGTTTTGATCAGGAGAGCCCCTGGGGAGAGAAGGGGCCTGAAAGCTGTCAATGCGTGCTCGACAGCTAACATCTCTTTTTGGTTGATGTGCAGATGAATTTGTTGTGGGCTCCATTGGCCCTGTATGCACCTGCCGTCCCAGGTGTGCACCCCAGGCATAGTCTGATGCGTCTGTGGTGAGGGTCTGGGTGGCAGGGGGGTGAAGAGAAAGGTAGTCCCTTGTTGTGGGAGCATGCTGCTGCCCACCAAAGAAAATCTTTCCTTAGGCAAGGTATCATTAGTATAAGAGTTTCCAGGTCTTGAGAGTGTTGACGCCAAAGGCTTTTTAGGTACCACTGAAGTTTCCACATACGCAGTCTGGCAAATGGAATGAGTAGAATGCAATATGCTATGAACCCCAGAGCTTGCAGGATTTTCCTTGCAGATAACTGGGGTCTGGTGGCTTGCTGAGAGAAGTAGGCTGTCAGGTAAGTTTGCTTTTCTGGTGTAAGGAATGCCATCTGGGATGCTGTGTCCAGGCTTGCTCCCAGGAATATAATTATTTGGGTGGGTACTAGTTTGGATTTCATTTTTTGATAGTGTACCCTAGGGAGGTCAGTAGGGACTTTACAAAGGTCAGGTGTTTGAACAGCTTTTCCTGACAGTCTGCCTGAATTAGGCAGTCATCTAAGTATGGGTAAATTTGTATATTTCTTTGTCTGCAAAAGGCAAAGGCAGAAGCAAGACATTTTGTGAAAATTTTGTAAGCAGTAGATAAGCCAAAGGGAAGTGCAGAGAACTGAAAGTGCAGAGATCCTGCCCTGAAATGTGGACATTTCCTGCATGATTCCCTGACAGGAATGTTGAGGTAGGTCTCTTTTAGGTCTAGGGTGGCTAGCCAAGCATTCTTGGAGAGCATAGATAGTAGTTGCTGGAGGGTGAGCATTTTTAATTTTGGTATCACCAGGAAGGTGTTTAGAATGGATACATCGAGGATGGGATGCCAGGTGCCCTCTTTTCTGGGTAGCAGTGAAAGTCTTAAGTAGAAACCTTGACCTATCTGTTCTGCAGGAATGTGCTATTGCCCTCAGAGAGAGCAGGGAAAGGACTTGCTTTTTCACCTCTGCCCACTGGTTTGGAGGAAGATTTGGAAACTCTTTTGGTGTTGGGAGAGTGTGGAAAAAAATTTGTATCCCTGGGACACTATGTTGAGGACCCAGCGGTCGTTGGTAATGGTGGCCCAGGTGCTTGCGTGGAAGGTGAGTTTTCCTCCTAGGGGCAAGTGCAGGTGGGCAGAGGGAAGGGGTGGTGGTGGAGAGTCATTGTGAGTTCTTACCATGAGGGAGTGGCTTTGCACTCCCTGGTTTTGAAGTGGAGGAACTCCATTGCTTTGATCTCTGCATTCCCTGTGGCTGCTGTCTGGGGGGGGGGGGTCTGCTTCCCTGGGGTCTGGGCTAAACTGACATGGAGGGGGCAGGAAAGGACCAGTGCTTGGAGGGGCAATGCCTACTGAACCTGGGTGGCTGGACCTGTAGGAAATCCTTAACTGTCTGCATAGATTTAGCTTCTTCTTCCATCTTTTTTTAAGACCTCCCCTGCCTTGGTGCCAAATAAGTAGTCTTTGTGCAAGGGTGCATAATTTAGACTTGACATGGTCTGGCAAGGGCTGTTCCTTAAGCCAAGCATGTCTTCTAAGGACAGTACCAGTGACTGATGCCCTGCAAGAAGCTACTAGGTCGTCAAAACCACAGTGTAAGGTGTGCTTGGTTACCTGACTTGCAGAATGCATTAACTCTTGTAACTCTCTATTTTCACCACAAGCAGGAAAGGGTGATTTTTTTGTTTGAGGAGTTCCATGGTATGTTGCTGCAATTTTAGCATATGGAACTGACAATTTAGTGCTCTGATAGCAAGAGTAGCAGAGGTGTATACCTTTTTACCCCATGTGTCTAGTGCTCGGGAATCCCTATCTGAGTGGGGGGATTCTTAGCAAAAGTTGCTTTAATTCCTTTAGGCCCTTGAAAAATAACCTCAGGGTCAGCAGTAGGATTTTCGAAAAGAAATTTGTGTGAGTCAGGGACTCTAATACCGGTCAGATTTTCTGGGAGCAGGAGGGAGGGTGTCAGGAGTCAAACTAGATTCCATGAAAACATCATCCACAACATCCAGGACAGGGGGAATGGCGAGGGGTCTGTGCTGCGGAAGATCTAAGAATTCTCGGAGTCTCTTTTTACGTTAAGGGTAGTCCTGACATTCCCATTGGAAATGCTCCCTTAAAGTATGAAGGGTTTGCCCACAGGAAAAGTCCTCGGGTGGAGAAGCTGAAGGAATAGATTCCTCTGCATCAGAATCCTCATAAGCTGAGAGGGGTTGCATGTCTTCATATTCAGATGCATCAGAGTCATCAAACTCCTGTTCAGATAAAACTACTGGGGACAGATCTCTTTTTCTTTTGGAAAGGGTAGCTTGGCTTCCTCTGATCAGCACTATAAGGTCTTCCCCCATTTTAAACATTTGAGACTGAGGCAAGGAAGCAGGTTTCTTGGGCGTGGTTCGTAGCCTGGGCCATAGAAACTCTGTTGTTTATGAAAGACAAGTAGATGCAAAAGAAGTCGTCGGTTTGTGTCAAGAATCGGTAGTGCGAAGTACTTCCTCAGAAGCTGGTGCCTGCTCAGCGGCTCTGGACCCATCCAAGGTATAGACAACCGCAGGATCCTTAGTTGAAGAAGAGTTTTGTGGCATACCAGACTCGGAAAGGGTCTCAGTAGTGGCCTGCGAATCTATAAGCAGGGGCTGCGAAAGCACCTCACTAAGGACCGGAGAACTGACGACTAGCTTAACGGAAGTGTCGTCGGTAGGTCTGGACCTGTGCGGTCTGTCTCTGTCTTTATCCTTAGGTTTTTTCGGAAGATCTGCTGTCGGATGATTTACCGATGTCATACTGGAATTCGAGGAGTGCAAGTGAAAATATATAGCTACAATAAGGGCCCCATGACATATAGTTCTGGCGTTAAACAAAGCAGAAAAGCGACAGCGAGGGACGTCGTGGTCTGGGTCTAAGCAAAGTACAGTTGTGTACACTTACCAAAAATGTAGATGTTCAAGTGTATTCACTGTTGCAGTCATTACATTTGGGTAATCTGCTGGCAGGTTGCCCTCAGTCGACCTGAATTCCAAAGTCTTGGGTCCTGCGTCAGTTGCTGTCTCCTCTTCCATGACATCAGGTCGTCAGGGGTATAAAACATTTAGCAGACACCATTTTCTTTAGTTTTTCTTGCCCCCGATATCAGGTGCCCCCAAAAAGGTAGCAATATTATATATATATATATATATATATATATATATATATATATATATATATACATGCATCAGTATAAACTTTACCTTCATCTACAAGCAAATACACCACATAGGTTGTAGAAGAAAGAGAAGGAAAGATAAACTTTAGAATGACGGGGGATGGAGGGAGGGTAACCTGGACTGCAACAGTGAATACACTCGAACATCTACATTTGCGGTACGTGTACACAACTGTACTATGTTCTTCGTGTTTCACTGTTGCAGTCATTACATTTGGGTAGAATCCCAAAGCTATGGTTGGGACGCTGGAGCTAAACAGCATTAGGTGCGGCTATAAGGCCCTGCAGCACTGCAGTGGCAAAGCCTGCCCCGGACTTAGAGCAAAGTGGAAAATGGTAGTGCTTTGTAAAGGTGTGAACAGAACTCCAAGTAGCAGCCTCTGAGAAAGGATGCTGAAGTAGCTGCAGCTCTGGTGGAATGAGACCTACTGCCCTTGGGCACAGGTTTACCATAAGTAGAAGAAACTGATGCAGTGGCTTACCCACTTTGAAATTGCCTGCTTTGAAATAGCCTTTCCTTCTGATCCTGCAGCATATGACACTAACAACTGCTCAGTTTTTCTTAGAGTTTTAGTCCTGCTCAAGCAGAATCTTAGTTGCCTGTGTATGTCCAAGGAATGCAGAATTCTCTCCCCTTTGTTCTGTGGATTTGGATAAAAAGTTGGCAGATGAATTGTTTGGTTAAGAGCCACACTGGAAACCACCTTAGGCATGAAAGTAAGATTTGTCCTCAGAGACACCCTGTCTGGGTAAAAAATGATAAAAGGCTCTGCAGCCATGAGGGCCTGTAGCTCTGAAACTCTTCTTGCTGAAGTAATTGCTAGCAGCAGAGCTGTCTTCCATGATAAGAACTTCATATCAGCGGTAGCGGCTGGTTCAAATGGAGGCAGGGTGAGCTTTTCCAACACATAATTGAGGTCCCATGCAGGTAATGGTGATCTTCTAGGAGGCCTTAAATTTTTGGCTCCTCTAAGATACTGATTTAGTAAAGGATGAGAAAAGATTGGTGGCTCTGTATTGTAATGAGCCGAAATGGCAGAAGCACGGATTTTGATTGATGAGAAAGATAGGCCTTTGTCAAGCATCTCAATCAAGTATTGTAATATCTGAGGAACATGTGGTTCTGCTGTATCAGTTCCTTGTGCTTGACTCCAAGCACAGAATCTCTTCCATTTGTCAGCATACGATTTTCTAGTACTAGGCCTTCTGGCTTCCAAAATGACATCCATCACAGCTTTACTGAGAGGTGTCGTTCGCAGGATTACATGATTAGCCATGCTGCAAGGTTCAGAGTCTGTAGCTGATTGTGCAGGATCTGATTGTTTTGCTGGGACAGTAACTGAGGTCTTTGAGGCAAGGTCCAAGCTGGTTATTGAGACAAGTTTCTTAGGATTGGGTACCAGTATTGCCGGGGCCAGTCTGGGGCAATTAATATCATCTTTGGCTTTTCTTGTCTGACTTTTAGGAGGAACTTGGGTAGAAGAGGCAGAGGAGGAAACGCGTAAACTGACAGGTTTTGCCAACTGAAGAATAGGACGTCCACTTTCCATGCTTGTCTGTGACAAGTCCTTGTGCAGAATCTTGTCAATTAATAATTTTGAGGAGAGGCAAATAGACCTATGTCTGGGCTCCTCCATTTCTCTGTTATCATGCTGAATACTTGTGGATTTAGTTTCCACTCATGAGGATCCATAAGGTTTTTGCTTAAATCGTCTACCAGAGTGTTCTGTTTTCCAGGCAGGAATTGAACTTGAAGATTTACTTGGTAGATCAAAGCTGTGTCCCACAGTGCCATGGTTAATCTGCAAAGGGGGTTCGAGTGTGTTCCCTCTTGCTTGTTTATATACCACATGACTATGGTGTTGTCCGTCTTTATTAGTAGTTGCCCTGGATGAAGTAAGTCCTTGAAGGTTGTTAGGGCATTTTGAACAGACAGCATCTCTTTCTGGTTGATATGTAGAAGCATTTGATTTGGTGCCCATATGCCCTGAATGCATCTTCCTGCCATGTGGGCCCCCCAGGCATAATCTGATGCGTCTGTTGTTACGGTTTGGCTGGCAGGGGTTAGAGTGAAGGGCTGTCATATGTTTTGGTGACAGGCCTTTGCCCACCATAGAAACTCCTGTTGCAGGCAGGGGATGAGAGGAATCATTGTTTCCTGACTGTGTGAACGTTGACTCCATAAACTTTTTAGGTACCACTGAAGTTTCCTCATATGCAGTCTTGCATATGGAATTAGTAGAGTGCAGGATGCCATGAAGCCCAGAGCCTGCAGAATTCGTCTTGCAGAAGACTGGGTTTTTGCTGCCATCAGCTTGAAGTAAGCAGTCAGTTGCATTTGTTTGTCTGGCGTAAGGTAAGCCATCTGGGCAGTTGTATGTAAGCTTGCACCCAGGAATGTTATCTTTTGAGAGGGTACCAGCTGTGATTTTTTTCGTTTATTGTGTACCCTAGGCATGTTAGAAGCCTTTGCACAAATGTCAGGTGTCGTAGAAAAATGTCCTTGTTCTCTGCTTGAATGAGACAGTCGTCCAAGTAAGGATATATTTGAATACTCCTTTGCCTGCAAAATGCAATTACTGGTGCCAAGCACTTTGTAAAGACCCTGGGCGCAGTAGATAAGCCAAAGGGCAGTGCAGAGAATTAGTAAGGAATTAAGCCAGCCTTGAATCTGAGGTATCTTCTGCATGACTGTCTTATTGGGACATGCAGGTATGCCTTTAAGTCTAAAGTCACCAGCCAAGCATTCTTGCCCAGCATAGCCAGAAGCTGTTGCAAAGTGAGCATTTTGAATTTTGGAATGTCCAGGTATGTGTTCAAAATCGATAAATCCAGTATTGGCCGCCAGGCCTTGTCCTTTCTGGGTACCAAGAACAGTCTTGAGTAAAAACGTTGTCCTTTTTCCTGTTCTGGTACGGTCTGAATGCCCCCCCATATCCATGAGGGACGTAACCTGTTTCTGTGCCTCTGCCCATTGGTTTTTTGGCAGGGCTGGCCAACCATTTGTCATTGGCAGAGTGTGGAAATGGAATCTGTATCCCTGTGATACTATGTTCAGTACCCACTTGTCCTGGGTTATTAACTGCCAATTTTGAGCAAAAAGTGCTAATTTTCACCCTATGGGTGCTGCCAAAAGATAAGTGCTTGGTGTAGGCAGAGGGAAGTAATTGGGATTGCTTTCTGTAGGCTTGCACTTTATCTCTTCCAGATTTGGAGGTGGATGCGCCCCATTGCTTTGACCTGCATGAGTCTTGAGCCTGGCACCTGGAACCCTTAGGGCATCTGGATTTGCCCCTTTGTGCTCTGTCTGACACAAGAAAGGACCAATTTTTTGTAGGCCAGTGTCTACTGAATCTAGGTGGCTGCACTTGTAAGAAATCTTTAACAGTTTGCATAGATTTAGCTTCGTCTTCCATTTTCTTTAAAACCTCTTCTGCCTTAATACCAAACAGTGAATCATGCTGTAAAGGTGCATCTAGCAATTTAGCTTTTACATCATCAGGCAAATTTTGTTTCTTTAACCAGGCATACCTCCTAATCACAGATCCAGTAACTGCGGCCCTGCAGGAGGCCTCTAAAGAATCAAAACCACATTGCAAAGCATGCTTTTCAACTTGTTCAGCTGCATGCAATAATTCCTGCAATTCCTTATTTTCTGCACATTCTGAAATCAACATAATTTTCTGTTTCAGCAATCCCATAACATGTTGCTGGTACTTAAGCATATGAAATTGACAGCTTAAGGCCCTGATTGCCAAGGTTGCAGATGTATAAACCTTTTTTCCCCAGCTGTCCAGCGCCCTTGAATCTCTGTCGGAGCGGGTTGGGTTCTTTGCTGATGAGGCCTTAACTCCCTTTGGACCCTGTGAAATAGTTTCAGGATCAGCAGCAGGTTTCTAAATAAAAAATTATGAGAGTCAGCAACCCTGTAATACCTGTCAGGCTTACTGGGAGACGGAGGTAAAGATTCAGGGGTTAGGCTTGACTCCGAAAAGACATCATATGCAATGTCTAACACAGGGGGGATGGCTAAAGGCTTATGCTGAGGGAGAAGGAGGAAATCCCTGAGCCTCTTTTTTGATTCTGAGAAGTCTTGACTCTCCCAGTAAAAATGCTCCCTCAAAGTATGCAAGTTGTCTCCAAAAGAATAATCCTCAGGAGGAGATGCAGATGGAATAGACTCCTCAGCATCAGAATCCTCATAGGGAGGTAAAGATAATTCCTGATCAGAAGAGGAATCAGAAGAAATAGAAACCTGATCTGAAGATTCAGTCAGTGTCTTGCCTAGGCCTCTTATCTGGAGGGGGATGGGTACCCCTGATCAAGATAATAAGGTCTTCAGCCATTTTGATCATCTGTTTTTTAGGCATAGAGGCCTGTGCATGTGGCTCAGGAGTAATTTTTTAGTTTTAGAAGGTGTCTTTGCCTTTGGTTTTGCAGCTTTCGTCGGTTTGATATAAAAATGTTGAGGTCTGAATAAACGCTCAGAAACTGGGGCCTGCTCAGCGGCTCCGGACCCATCTGAGGAGATACATCCATCAGTACAATACCTTGAGGATCTTGCGGCATGCCGGACTCCACATGGGTGCCGGTAGAGGAATGCGACTCGAAGGTAGCGGGTATCAAGGGCTCCGAAAGCACCTCACTGAGTACCGGCGAACTGGCGACTGGCTTAGGAGAAGCTTCTTTGTCGGTTTTGGATCTCGACTGCCTTTCTCTGTCCTTTTCTTTGCGTTTTTTATTTACTCAGGTAGTTGGATTGCTATCCAATGACTTCTCTGGGTAGTTAAATCTGTTTCCAAAATACTTAGATGCAAAAATATACCGACGCTTAATAGTGCGTTGGTTGAATCTAGCACAAAACTGACAACCATGCACGTTGTGATCAGGGCCTAGGCAAGGAATACACTATAAATGGAAATTCTTATGAGGTATTTGCTTCCCACAAGTAATACAATTATTAACTTTTTCTGACATCGGTAAAAAGCAAGAAAAAAGTTTCCCCAACGGGGTACTTAGCTTTATTGAAGACTTCGGTTCTGAAACTCAAACGCGAATATTTCACTAGTCGGCCGACCGGCACTTGCGAAATGCTTCTGCTTCAGGCACCGCGCGGCAAGAAAGATTGAAGAAAATGGCGTCGGCTGCATGTTTTATACCCCTAATGACCTGACGTCATGGAAGAGGTGACAGCAACCGATGCAGGACCCAAGACTTTGGAATTCAGGCCGACTGAGGGCAACCTGCCAGCAGATTACCCAAATGTAATGACTGCAACAGTGAAACACGAAGAACATGTGGCATAGTAAGAATGAAAGTCTTGGAGTGGTATTTGCTTTCCACAGGCGAGACAACTGTTAACTTTTTCTGACATCTGTTAGAGCAAGAAAAAAGGATCCCCAACGGGGTACTTAGCTTTAGAAGACTTCAGCTTCAATTCGGAAGACGAAACTCAAATAGTGGCTGACCGGCACACACGCGAACTGCTTCTGCTTCGGGCTCCTCAGCAAGAAAGACTGATGTAATGGCATTGGCTGCCTTACTTTATACTACTGACGACCGGATGTCAATCTTTAAGTGACAGCAACTGACGCAAAAATACTAGCCCTCTGGTATTCAGGCCGGCCGAGGGCTACCCTAGCAGGGATAATCCAAATGTGATGACTGCAACAGTGAAACACGAAGAACATCGTTTTTATTACCAGCAGTCACAGAAATGCTACTGCAGCCACTGTGAGGGTTCTGCTTTGACGGTGATTGACCCCTACACCTTGAATCACAGAAACTTGCTGGATGCCCTGTCTTATCTCCATATGCAAATAGGCATCCCAGAGGTTTATACAGCAAATCCAATTTCTTTTCTCTAGACAAATGGGGAGGGATGGAATACACCATGACCCTCTGGGAGTTTGTCTGTGACATACTGATTTGAGGTATTAAGATCTACAACAGATTCAATATCCTGGATTTTTTAAGGACCAAAATGAACCATGAATAAATTTCAGACCTCTTTTTTTTTTTTTTTTTTTTTTTTAAAAGAAAACATTCACCTCTAATCTGGTATCCCTTGTAGCAGTGTGGGATGTTGGGAATGTCAACAACAGCAAATCATGAGGAATGAGATGAAAGGAATTTGTATTCCCTAGATAGTGTTTCCCTGACCTTCCCATCCTTAGTGATGCAGGAAGTTGAAGAGAGACTCAAACCTTAACTGCCAACAGAGCAGGAGAGTTGGGAAGTCCTCATGGACTCTGCAGTGAGCCTCTTGGAAGGACTGTGGAATCTCCAGTTTAACAGACTGCCTCTCCCTCAGGGGGCAGCATCTCTTCTGGAAATTCCTCATGTCCCCTTTGGTTTCTGTCAGATGTCTACTCAAATGGTTGCAGTGAGGCTTTCTTAAACCTTAAGTTCTGTGAATACTTCTATTCATGGTGGAACACACTCTACAAAGTGGAGAACATGATGCTAAAAGCAGTAAGTATTTTCCCTTCCTGCTTGCGGTTTTATAGATCTTCTTCCACCTGTTGTCTGAAAAGTAAAGACCAGTTAAACTGGCCACTGGTGAAAGACACCTCAAAGCTGTCCACCAAATTAAACTGTTGGTGCCATGTAGGACACTATATGGAAACATCAGACTCAACTGCATTATGTAGGAGCTGCATGGAAAGGGAAGGGAAGATATGGTTGCCACAGCTGTCACTGGGGATATTAAGTTACATCTCCGATCCCAGTATGGTATCCTTTTTGGCACTTCCAGGATCGAATCCACTAAGGCACCCTGAAATAAAGTCCTTTGTGTTAGGTAGCTTAAACAGCATACATACACTTTCCAAAGCAGTCTAACACACTGAACTCTTTGCTGGGAAGATGGACTCTGTGCTCTCATCTAAGAGATTTCTTTAGAGCACTACTACCACAATAGCGTTGGTCATGGTAGTCTTACTCGGACATCTCCAAGTCCTTGGGAGATAACAGGATCTTAACCAGGCTACCTGGGATAAACAAACTTCATTAAAGGAAGTGCTGTCGTCGGTATTGGACCTATGCGGTCTGTCTCTGTCGTTATCCTTACATTTTTTCAGAAGATTGGTAGTCGGATGGCTTAACGAAGCCATTTCTGAGTACAGAGATCGAGAGCGAAAGTATTTAGCTACAAAAATAGCCCGACAACGAATAGTTCAGGCATTGAACAAGGCAGAAAACCAACAGCGAGGGATGTCGTGGTCTGGGCCTAAACAGGTGATGCAGTAAGAATGAAACTCTCTATGAGGTATTTGCTTTCCACAGGCAAGACAATTATTACTTTTTTCTGACATCGGTTAGAGCAAGAAAAAAGGACCCCCAACGGGGTACTTATCTTTTAGAAGACTTCAGGTCTGAAACTCGAAAACGAAAATTTCAGGAGTCTGCTGACCGGCACTTGCGAACTGCTTCTGCTTAGGGCACCGCACGGCAAGAAAGACTGATGTAATGGCGTTGGCTGCATGTTTTATACCCCTGACGACCTGACATCATGGAAGAAGTGACATCATCTGATGCAGAAATCCCAAGACTCTGGTATTCAGGCCGGCTGAGGGCTACCTGCAGGCAGATAACCCAAATGTGATGACTGCAACAGTGAAACACGAAGAACATCTTCAAGTTGGGCTGTGAACAAGCTTTCTGAATGACAACAGAAACCAGGTCACTGGCTTGAAAGACCACTCAAGAGGTAGGAAGGACAGAGCAGAAAGCCTCCTGCAGAATATTTCCTCAGGAAAGACAGCTTCAAAGGCAATGTTCTCCCTCATGCTGCAATTCCAATAGATTACCAGTCATACAGACATTGATGGGATATGGCTGAAGATTCCCCTTCATCCAATCAATATCCAAGTCAGGGACTCCAAAGTTAAAGCTAAAGGTTTCTTTTTACATTTAGGAACATTTGGACAGACATACCAATGTGAAGGGGAATCAAATCCAAATACTGCCAGCATATTCTTGCAGCAGCTTCCTTATACTCCCTCTCTACTCTGGGATTGACATCATGAGTCTTGGAACTGAGGAGACCCGTGATCGAGTAGGCACTGGCACTGAATTTGGCATCAACTCAATCCAATCACTTCTCTGCACCTGGTCTGATACTGGCACAGAGGAGGGCTTCTGTGGTGAGAACTCAAGCTTTATTGTGTGCATAACATAATATGATTACTTTGAAACAGCACAAAAAAAGGATCCTGGTTACTATGGCACTTTTACATTCAGTTTGGTGTAGCACAACCATTTCTGCTGGCTTTTATGTTACTGTACAATTATTCTGTCATCGGTGTAACACTAACAGGACATGATTGCCAGTATAACATACGAGTTGGTTGATTCAGAGTTGCAGAGCATTTGTCATTTACAAAAATATGGCACTGTTTGTTGACTTATATGTATGACATCACTGGGTAACACAAACAAGATGTAAGAACTCTACACTGTTTCTGACTTGTACACTATATGACTGCTATTACTGCATGTCACCAATGTGGTCTTTTGGCATGTATCAAACCATGATTCTAGCACTCCATCCAGGATAGGATCCAACATTAGGCAACATAGTGCCCAGTGATAGCTGTTTGAAAGGTTCAGCCAATGACAGAAGACTTCCTGGAGATAAATGTTTTTTTTCCACTTACATAAATTATACATTACATATATTTTCTTTCTTTATAACTATCATCAGTCCATCATTATATAAATTGCTCAAATCCTACCTTACCTCAAACCTCCCTCTTCTTTTTCCTGAGCATTATGGTTAAGGTGTTTACCTGGCAGACACAAGGTGCAGGGTTTGATTCTCACATGGGGTAATTGGCTAGGCTTAAAATGGCCTACAGGGCAATTAGCCTAGTACTAATCTATGAATCTATGAACCTATTATTCTGCATATACTGCTCTCACAATTTCCATATATTTCTATGTAATTTTCTACTTCCCTTTTCTACAGATCTTTCTTCCAGTTCTTTCTCTCTTTTATAATACTGAATATTTCAACTACAGCTGTTTAGACTACGGTTTCCATTTTCTAGTAATTGTTTTCTGGCAGCCAACAGAATTAAACTAGGCCTTACTATGTCTAGGCAATTTGATCCTGTGTCCCTACTCAAAAGAATAATTTCCTTAATTAAAGCTATTTTCTCTCCCAGTATTTCTGACAGTGTAACTACATAGGGATTTTTTTAAATCTACCAACTCATTACATTCCCCAAAAAACATGTTCCCAGTTGCCTGTTTTTTCCCCATCACACTTCCAGCATTTGCTATCTACCTGAGGGAAAAAAATCTTTTAAGGTCTTCCTGGGGTATAAAAACATCCATGCAAAAAACCTAAACTTTCTGGACTCTGTTGCATACTTGAGAGACATACATATTTCATCCCGCTGTACCCTTATAAATTGCTTTTCCAGTCTTTCTTCCCAATCCTTTCCAACGTCCTCAAATCGATTCTTATAGTTATTGTGCAATATTTTATATGCTCTATTAATTATTCCCTTTTTAACAGCAGCTTTTATTCTACATTCAACTAAACTCTATCAGAGCAAGTCTTTCACTTAAGATTCACCTTTGCCTAAACTATGATATCAATCCCTAACACAGAAGGCAGTCTAAATGTCTAGTTTCACGTTTTTTTTTTTTTTGTTGGTTCAATAAATGTTGTTTGCTGTTCAGAAAATGTCTGATGCTGCAAAAAAAGAAGTTATGTCCTCACCATAACGTTCCATGTATGCAGTCCATCTCGCCGAACATTATTACGTGTGGGTATGGAGCTGATCCTCGGCTCCGACTCGGCCGCTTAGAAAGCCTGAAAACTTCTGATTGGCTCGTGGCTAATAGGTATCCCATGATGCATGCGCACATTCCCCAGATCTTGTTTGCTACTAGTCTATCAGGATAAGACAGTAAAAAGGACAAAGGTCCGGAAGAATAAACTGTAATAAAAGCGCCCTTATGGTGTAAACCACTGTAGAAAAGGAAAAACTGTTTCCAGATCCTCCAGGAAGGGGGCTGGTGGGTGGGGTTCGTAATAATGTTCAGCGAGATGGACTACATACATGGAATGTTATGGTGAATTGTTAGAAAAATATGTATTAGTGTATGTATTAGTAATATGCTTAGTACATTTAAGGTTTGAAAAGGGTTAACACATTTATTCTCACACTGCATAAATCTGTACAAACTGCAGAAGCTTTCCAACCTTGTATTGTTATGAAATATGCATAGTTATAATCTTTGCTTATGCTCTGGAAATTTACAGGGAAGCAGATAATTTCTGCTTGTGTCAGGAAAATAATAAATAGATGTATCACTTGTATTAATGTTATGAGATTTAGACAAGGAGTTCCACTTATGCTGTGAGAAAATACACAGCTGCAGAAACTATTGATAATAAGAACAAAGACTGCATGAAAATATGAACTGCAATCAGCGTTTACTTGTGTCTAATCTAGAAAAGTACCTTGAAATATAACACATGTATTAGAACTACACAATAGAAGCTTATAGCGGGCTAAAGCCCCCAAGGTCAGGTTGTTTTTCTCAAATGTTTTTCATAAATCCAGTCATGTCAGCAGAAAATCTGAGTAACATCTGCTGTAGAACAATACAGAAAGTTGTGTTTAATGACGTCAACTATAGAAAGCAATGTTTTGTAGAACAGTATAAGAAGAGCATACTTCCTGTTAGTAGTTAGGCAAAATCCTGTATTTGCATGTTTTTGTCTCCTTGCAGCAAGTAATTAAATGCCATATCTGAACCTTGCGTGAATTGGTCTTTGAAGTTTTTTCCTTTGACAGATTGGTCCTTCAAGCCGGGAACCCTCACTTCTCCTCGGATCAGACGGGCCAGGTGGAGGGAAGAAACCACATCGGTTCTTCTTATTTGAAAAGCCCTCCGACTGAATTGTCGTACAAAAGAGGCCAGCCACTTTCTGATCTGCAACTGAAGGACGGGTTTTCACGAACCAGGTGATCAATCACGAAGGCTCAGGTAAGGTGAATCTACTTTTTTCTGTTTTAGATCAGGGACTAGATTTGTATTGTTTTTGTCAAGACTGTATTTTTACAAGGCAGGGACAGAAAATATTACTGTCTTGTCATAGATCAGGGAAAACAGAGTAGGTAGGTAGTCACTCTGAAGAGACTATAACAAAATCCGTGGTACCACATTAAAAATAAGAGAGGTTACGTAACGATTAAAAGGGGAGAACAAAATGGATAATAATTGCACAAAAAGACCCCAAAATCCGCCGTTAACCGAAGACGCAAAATACATGCAGTCGCAGCGTGCTGACAATATTAAATACTATTCAGAATGGGTTAATAAGTATGAACTTGATGGAAAATTAGAAAAATCCTCACTTATCAAACTTGTCAAACAGCTCAAAACCAATTCCAAAGGTCGGGTAAAAAAGCAACGCCACTTAGGAATTCCTCAGGCACACAGGTGGATTGAGGAGGTAAACCATAGGGAACAAAAGAATAATAATTCAAAAGCGATGTTTTTAGATAAGGAGGACAATAATTTAGTAATAGCATCAGCCCCTCCACCTCCCTTACCAGAATATGAAGCAAGTGAACAGGTTAGTCCACCCCCATTATACCCTGCTGTCACTGAAAATAGAGACATTACAAAAGCAAAACCCTTTATTAGAGATCCCATCGAGACCAGGTCTCGAACACGGGCAGGTAACTCGAATGAAGGCATTGAGTTATATCAAATGGTTAAGAATTCACGGTCTATGAGTGAAGAAGAAATATGTCCACTCATAGAAGTACCTAATCCTCAGGCAGGACAGGAAGGCCAGGACCCAACTATTCTAGTGTATAGACCCTGGACTCCGGAAGATATCCGGAAAGCCACTAAGGGAATTCCCCATCCAAAAGTTAATTTTAGAAAGTTCTCAGAAGATTTACAAGGAATGAGGCTAAGTTATAATTTAAACGGAGAAGAGGTAGAAAAAGTAGTTCACAAATTGTGGAACCAGATTGGCACATGATTAGTGGCAACTGGAATCCCCGTGATGCTGCACACAGACCCCTCCCACATAGCAGAGCTAGACAACAGAGTAAAAGGTCTTACAGACCGCATCTCTGAGAAATGGAAGCCTAGGGCAGACTGGACTTGCATTAATCAATGCATCCAACAAGAAGGTGAAACTGTTGACTGATATTATGCCAGACTATTAGAATGTTTTAATAACCACTGTGGAATGCAGGTTCCTGAAGATCAGACACAAGATTCCCCATATGAACAGCAGTTAAAGAATGCATTTTTGAAAGGCAGTATTGCACCCATAAGCAGTTTTATTACAAAACACATGGTAGATCATCGTACAAACCGGTTACAGTCATTACTTGAATATGCTAGGCATGCTGAAAGGCATTTTAATAGCAAAAAGAAAAAGAAAGCTCAAGTATTTTCTGTAGAAGATGGAGCAGAAGTTTATGTAGTACAGTCCGGGAAAAAGGGCAAGAAAAATGCCCAGGGAAACAATCTGATCAGCGATCAGAGGACTTTGAAGGGCAAAAGAAAAGGGGAGAATGCTTTAAATGCGGTAATAAGGGACACTTGGCAAGGGATTGCAAGAAAAACAAGAAGGCAATCACGGAAGATAAGGATGGTGAGGACTGACTATATGATAGTCAGAAATCACTAGAAGGGGATAGCGAAGAAAGGACAAATCAGAATGTGATAGGAGTAGAGGATGTGACTGAAAAAATAGAGGAAGTGCAGGAAGTTACGGATAATGAAGAAAATGAAATATTGGATTTAGCTTTATTGAGCTTAGAGCTCTATTTAGCAGACACAAAACCAGAAGTTACACTCTTGGTAGAAGGGAGGGAGGTTACATTTTTGTGTGACTCAGGGGCATCACGAACCCTGATACATCACTCCAAACTGCCAGAAAATTCAGAGTCACCTGATTATATACTAGTAAAAGCAGCTAATGGACAGCTGTACCGGGAGCCTCTCTCCCGTGGCATCGCAATAACTGATCCTGTTTCAGGATTGACCCAGAAAAGCAAAATTGTTGTTTCTGCAAAATGCCCAGTAAACCTCTTGAGCAGAGACCTTATGCAGCTATTTGGTATAGCAGTAGTTCTGACCATGCAGGGTATGGAAGCACAGCGACAAATTGATACCTTTGCAGTGCAATCGAAGGGTGAAGTGTTTTATTGGTACAGTCAGGACTTGGTTACGACTAGTCCAGGGACTGTGACCGAAGAATTAATGAATATAGCCATCAGTAAGTTTCCCTTCCTTGACAATGACAAACAGTACCTGTTGCACTGTACTCTGTATTACTGTAACACACCAGGACCTGATAAAGAATATAAGCAAGAATTGTTTAAAAATCGTGCAAACAGACTGATATTATGTAATCTGTACTGGGACATGGAAGGGAACGGTGTAGCCAGCTGTTCATTGCCCCAGGAGTTCTTTGCACTTTATAAATCTAATCGATTACCACATGTTAGCTTAACCAAGGACAGAAACATAGAATGGGCAGACTTAGGAGAAAAAGTTACGAGATGGGAAAGGCAGACCAAATTAGAACTGTCAGAACAAGGAATACAAATACAGTGGCTGAATTGGATAACTCAGACCCACCCAGCCGTGCACTTGCAGTCTAGCAAGGACAGCTGATTAGCACTCCTATTAAAGGAGGAAGAGAATGCCTTACAGAATATACCAGAAACTCTTTGGTCAACAGGAAAGTCAGATGTAGGACTTATTCGTACAGCGGGACCAGTTACTATCACGGCAAATTCAGCATTTAGACCACAGAAAAGACAGTATCCCTTAAGAAAAGATGCAGAGGTAGGACTCAAACCTATTATAGCAGCTTTACTTAAGGAAGGGGTACTGGTGGAATCTCCTGATTCACCATGTAACACACCCTTATTTCCTGTTAAGAAAGCAAATGGAGAATGGCATATGGTCCAAGATTTACAAGCTGTAAATGACGCAGTAATTCCAAGGGCACCTATGGTGCCAGACCCACACACCCTGTTGAATGATTTAAAACCTCAACAGAAATATTTTTCTGTGGCAGACATCAGCAATGTGTTATTTTCGATACCGATACACCCTGACAGCCAGTATTGGTTTGCATTCACATTTCAGGGGAAAGGGTATACATATACGCGACTACCACAGGGATATTGTGAAAGTCCGACAATATTCTCACAAGAAATGGCAAGCAACTTGGCGGGATTTACCCCACCAAGAGGCAGTCAGATTTTACTTTATGTTGATGACATCCTGCTGGCGGCCCCCACCCAGCAAGATTGCAAAGAAGATACCATAGCGCTATTACGATTTTTAGCCGCTGAAGGACATAAGGTAAACAAAAATAAACTGCAGCTTTGGAAAAAACAAGTCAAATACCTAGGATGTGTAATATCCAAAGAGGGTAGAACATTAGACGAGGACAGAAAAGTAGCAATTTTACAAGCACCAAAACCCACTACCAAGAAGGAAATGATGTCCTTCCTGGGTACAACTAATTTTTGCCGGAGCTGGATTCCAAACTATGCCTTGGAATCTGCACCACTGACTGACCTGATATATAAAGAGCCTATGGCAACACAGGACTTGTTACAATGGACACCAGAAGCAGAATCTGCTTTCTGCAAACTGAAACAGTTAATAGCGTCCTCATTAGTTCTGGGATTACCAAACTATCATAAACGTTTTTTCCAAACTGTAGAGTGTAAGCAAGGTTATATGACATCAGTGTTAACACAGCAGCATGGGGACAAGCAATGCCCTATTGCTTACTATTCATTACAACTAGACCAAGTGGCATGGTCTTTACCTCACTGTGTACAAGCGGTAGTTGCAGCTGCAATGGCAGTAGGCTTCGGCCTCAGTAGTTTTATTCCACCCTCTCACATTGAGAGTGCCTCATGCAGTCGCAATTATTTTACTGCAAGAGAAGGTAGCATATCTTTCCCTTGCTAGGCATCTTTCCTGTATGACTATATTGTTGAGCCAACCTCATATGACAAATGAATGATGCACGACTTTGTACCCTTCTACCTTGCTCCCAACCCCTGCAGATGGCACACCACACTGCTGCCTGCAGGTGATTGAGCAAAAGACACTGCCTAGAAAAGATCTCACGGATGTCCCCTTTAATGATGCCGAGGTGACATACTACGTGGATGGCTCGTGCAAAAGGGGTCCTGCAGGACAGAACCTAGTAGGATATGCAGTAGTTTCTGATACTGAGATTATAGAAGCGAAACCTTTACCACACAACTTATCTGCACAGGCAGCAGAATTGATTGCCTTGACATGGGCATGTAACTTAGCAAAGGGTAAATGTGTGAACATTTTTACTGACAGCCAGTATGCTTTTTCTACTGTACATGTTTTTGCGCAACAGTGGAAAAACCAAGGAATGATCACATCTACTGGCAAACCTATTAATCATGCACAGTTTATTCTAGATCTCTTAGAATCTATTCAGTTACCTCAGAAAGTAGCTATTTGTAAATGCACAGCTCATACCAAGCAACAGGATAGGATTTCAAAAGGTAATGCGAGAGTTGATACAGCTGCAAAGCAGGCAGCTTCAGAAGTATTTCTTTTGAATGAGCAACTACAACCCTCTGAGATTTTAGACTTAGAAATGTTAAAGACAATGCAAACACTCACTACGCAAGTTGAGAAGCAAAGATGGGTAAAACGAGGAGCAGTTCTCGAAAAGGGGCTGTACATCTCTAAAGAAGGGAAACCGATATTACCATCTAATTTGTTTAGATATGCAGCTTTGTTGAGCCATGGGCAATGCCATGTCTCAACAGGGGGGATGGTACAGCTGGTGAACCGAGTGTTCACAACATATGTATTCATCAACTATTCTAAAAACGTTATTTGGTGTGCCACATTTGTAACAAACATCATGCACAGGGGGCGTTAAAGCCCAAGCAAGGGAGTTTCCCTACACCACTGTACCCGTTTCATACTATCTGTATGGATTTCATAGAATTGAACAAATGTGAAAATAAGAAGTATTGTCTTGTCATTGTAGATATGTTTTCCAGATGGGTGGAAGCCTTTCCAACCAAAGATCCAGACGCAGCTATGGTAGCGAAAGTCCTTGTTAAAGAAATCATCCCTAGATTCGGATTCGGCATTCCGGAAAGGATCTACAGTGACAATGGTACACACTTTGTAAACCAAACCATACAACAGTTAAGTAAGCATTATGGCATTTCTTTAAAAAATCATTGTGCATACCATCCGCAATCTGCAGGGCTAGTTGAGAGGCATAAATGAATTTTAAAGAATAAGTTAAGAAAATTAATAGCAGAAACAGAAAAGAATTGGGTGTACTGTCTGTCCCTGGCACTGCTGAGCATGAGAAATGTTCCGACTGCAAAAGGATTGACTCCTTTTGAAAAACTATTTGGAAGGGCTTATTATATACCCCAGTGGAAACCTCTCATGCCTGCAGACCAGGAAGCCGACTGTACACTAGTCGAATATATGAGAAATACGTTGAATTCTAAACATCTGTTGCAGTCAAATTCTGTTTCAGATAAAGAACAAACCGAAACATCGGAAGTGGCAGTGATCCCAGGGAATTGGATCTGGGTGAAAGCTATCAAAAAGAAGAAGTGGACGTCACCAAAATGGGAAGGTCCATATCAAGTGCTTCTGTCGACACCCACTGCAGTCAAAATCGCAGAGTGAGCCTTGTGGAACCACCTGACACACTGCAAACTAGTTAAAAACTTTGAACTGGACAAAAATCTTGTCACATGTCAAGAGCAAAAATGACAGAATCCAGAAAAATCCAAATAAAACTACTCAGAAGAGCTGGAGAAAACAGGAATGCAGAACAACCATTTCCTCAGACGTATTGCACAATCATCCTGTTAACTGTACTAGTGACAATAATCTTTTTGTTGTGGCCATTCCTTTTCCCAGCCACACAAACTGAACTGAATAAACGTGAAGCGTTGCTCATAGACTGGTACCCAAACCTCAACACTTACCAGACCATCAAATATGTGTATGCTGAGACTATCAATGTTTCGAATTGCTGGATTTGCACAGCTTTGCCGACAGCATATGGGGGGTTATTAATGACTTCAGTCCCCCTCGGAGTCAACAAGACCTGGGAAAACTTGATTTATGATACATCAACTATTACATCACAAGATAAAACAGCATTGCATTTGTCTGTTCCATAAAAAGGGACTGTGTGTTTTTATAAAAATGATACTGTTCAGGTGGGTTGGAGCAATTGCAATGTGACTGTTCCTTATAGATGCTGCACTAAAGGTTCTTATTGTAATACAAACTATGATTCATTTTTTGAATTGATGCACAAAACAACTGATGAAGTAAAACATGATTCTGTTCTTTATAAACAACTGTCTATAATTGATAGAAAAATGTTTCATGCAAGACAAGTGTATATTCACAGTAAAGTTACTACTAAAGTAGAGGATTGTTATTTTGTATGTGGTAGGAAAGCATACAAGTGATTACCTGAGAATTGGTCTGGCAGTTGTTTTTTGGGCTACCTGGTTCCGGCCATATGACACACGGCAGTCTTACCTCGAGGAAAAATTCGGAATGTCCGAGAGGTCGTCAAGAAACCCGTCAAGAAACCTGTAAATCCAGTGGGGCAAATCGATGTGCGCTGGAAAAATCATCATTCTACAGGCGATAAACTGACACACATGGACTTGAGTAACAGTGTTATATCATGGGCAGGCATATCACCAGCATATGGAGCAGTGAAATCAATCTGGGAGCTGAGAAAACTATCTAAACTTCTCGAAGTATTGAGCAATGCAACTTTTTCCGCTCTAGAATTGGTTTCTGATGAACTGTAGTGCTTCAAAACCGCATGGCTCTCGACTTCACCCTAGTGGCGAGCGGCGGTACTTGCGCTTTAATCCAGGAGGAGGGCTGTTCGTATATTCCTGACCATAAACACAAGATAGACAATCACCTTGAGGTAATTCAGCAAGTGTCGGACATGACCAAACCAGGACCAAACCCACTGACGGACTTTTTCCAGAAATGGTTTGGAAGGTGGTGTACTATCCTAATGAACATCCTGATTGCCATTTGTGTAGGAATGATCCTACTGGGAGTATGTGTTTGCTGTGGCATCCCCTGCATGAAAAGACTGATCAAAGACCTTATAGACATGTCAGTTTCAGAAACCATATATCAAGGTGCTGAGTTTGAAGAACTGTTAAAAAATTGAAAATGCTTTCATAAGTTTAAACTGAATGACTCTCTTAACTGCAAATCCTGAGTAGGAAGAGGTTAGGGGAAGAAAAACTGTTTATGCTTATTTTGAAAGTAGAATAAAGTATTAAAAGGGGGGAAATGTTAGAAAAATATGTATTAGTGTATGTATTAGTAATATTCTTAGTACATTTAAGGTTTGAAAAGGGTTAACACATTTATTCTATTTCACACTGCATAAATCTGTACAAACTGCAGAAGCTTTCCAATCTTGTATTGTTATGAAATATGCGTAGTTATAATCTTTGCTTATGCTCTGGAAATTTACAGGGAAGCAGATAATTTCTGCTTGTGTCAGGAAAATAATAAATAGATGCATCACTTGTATTAATGTTATGAGATTTAGACAAGGAGTTCAGCTTATGCAGTGAGAAAATACACAGCTGCAGAAGCTATTGATAATAAGAACAAAGACTGCTTGAAAATATGAACTGCAATCAGCTATAGAAAGCAATGCTTTGTAGAACAGTATAAGAAGAGCATACTTCCTGTTAGTAGTTAGGCAAAATCCGGTATTTGCATGTTTTTGTCTCCTTGCAGCAAGTAATTAAATGCCATATCTGAACCTTGCGTGAATTGGTCTATGAAGTTTTTTCCTTTGACATGAATACATAACTTCTTTATGTTATGTAGTCCTATCTCGCCTCCATTATTATGTGTGGGACAGCGTCCCTAGCATCTTGAATGGGTGGCTCAGTGGAAGATACTCCTGAGTACCGTGGAACCAAACGAAGCTCTACCCCTGGAAGTTAAATCCAATTTATAATGGGAAATGAAGGTATGAGGGGTAGCCCATGTTGCTACTGCACAAATACTATTAATAGGTGTCCTGGCTTGGAAAGCAGCAGAAGTAGAGAAGGATCTGGTGGAATGCGCTTTAACTTTAAAGGGTAACTCCTTTCCTTGAGAACTGTAAATAAAGGAAATACAACTAGAGATCCAGTACGAAAGTGAAACCTTGGAAACTGGCAAGCCCATTCTCGCCTCAGCAAAGGAAATAAACAGCTTTTCTGATTTTCTAAATTCCTTGGTCCAGTGGATATAGAAATGTAGTTGCCTGTGTACATACAAATTGGTGGAATGTATACTCTGCTTTATTGGAGTGATTAGGGAAGAACACTGGCAATTCAATTGTTTGGTTTAAGTGAAATTGAGAACAGACTTTAGGAATAAAGAAAGGATTGGTCCGGAGAGAAACCCTGTCTTTGTGAAAAATTAAATATGGAGGTTTAACTGACAGGGGCGGTAATTCAGAAACTCGTCTGGCTGAGGTTATTGCTACCAGAAAAAGAGTCTTCCAAGACGGGAATTTCAACTGGCAACTATGGGCTGGTTCAAAAGGTGGCAGAGTAAGTCTAGACAGGACTAGATTCAGATCCCAAGGAGGAAGGGGTCTTGTACAGGAGGTCTTAACATCATGGAACCCCTAAAAAAAGATTTGCACAGTTTGTGAGACATAAGACTGGAATCATTAATCCCCGCATGAAAATTAGATATTCCTGCTAGCTGAACTCGGAGTGCAGCAGCCGCTGAACCCTGGTGAAAGAGTTCTGAAAGGAACTCTAGAAAGTACAGTTTTGTACCTACCATAAATGTAGATGTCCGAACAGGATAGCATCTGCAGTCCTAACAAATGGGTTGTCCTGTCATCAGGCAGCCCTTCGGTCGGCCGGATTCCAAAGTCTGGGTCTGGCCTCGGCTGGTGTCGCACTTCACCCGACGTCATCTCTGCTGGTCTTCGGGTATAAAGGCATCAGCCGACGCCATTTTCCTCAGTGTTTCTTGCGCGAGATGCCAATTGCCCTCTTGGAAAGCTAAATTTTGGGTAAATGCCAATGTTTCCAAAAAAGTAGAAGGCAAACACAAAAAATAAGCATGTATGTACATATATACAACCAAATACACCATAAGAGATCCCCCCCCCAGCTAGCTATTAGGAGGGTAAATACCCTAGGAGTACCACAGAGGGGAAGGAGGGTGGGTAATCCTGACTGCAGATGCTATCCTGTTCGGACATCTACATTTATGGTAGGTACAAAACTGCACTATGTCCTTCAAGGATGCATCTGCAGTCCTAACAAATGGGTAGAATACCATAGCCAAACTAGGGGAGGAGGAGGAAGAAGAATTATGGTGTAGTTAGGATCCCTTGCAAAACAGCAGTGGCAAAGCCTGCTCGGGATCTAGAGTATAGAGGTAAGTTATAATGCTTGGCAAATGTATGCACGGAGGTCCAAGTAGCCGCCTCAATAATGTCCTTGGTAGCCACTCCTCGTAAGAAAGCTGTGGTAGTGGCTGTAGCCCTTGTAGAATGAGGCCTTATGTTCTGTGGAATTTGCTTTCCATGGTAGGAGTAACAGAATCTTATGCAATTTCCTATCCACTTGGAGATTGTTTGTTTGGAAATTGCTTTTCCTTCCCTTCCTGTTGCATAAGCTACTAGAAGCTGATCAGTTTTTCTATTGCCCTTGGTTCTGTCCAGGTAGTAGCGCAACTGTCTGTGTACATCCAAGGTATGCAGCAGTCTTTCCCCCCTGTTCTGTGGATTGGGAAAGAAGGTAGGTAGGTGGATTGCCTGGTTTAGAGACACTCTGGATACCACCTTAGGCATAAATGTAGGATTAGTTCTCATGGATACTCTATCTTGATGGAAGATTTGGAAGGGTTGTACTGCCATTAAGGCCTGTAGTTCCGAAACCCTCCTTGCTGAAGTAATTGCCAGTAGGAAAGCAGTTTTCCCGGATAGGTGTTGAAGGTCTGCTGTTGCTGCTGGTTCGAATGGAGGGAGTGTCAATTTTTCTAGCACAAAGTTCAAGTCCCATGCTGGTAATGGTGGTTTCCTAGGAGGTTTTACATTCTTGATTCCTCTGAGGAACTGCCTGAGTAGAGGATGTGAGAAGACAGGGGATCAAGCTGTATTCTGCAGAAATAGCTGATGCATGTATCTTGATGGAGGAATAGGACAGGCCTGTATGGAGAAGCTCTGCCAAATACTCCAGGATGTTGGCAATATCTATCTTTGACACATCTTTTCCTCTTTCAGTACTCCAAATGACAAACCTTTTCCATTTTCCTGCATAGTTCCTTCTTGTTGAAGGTCTGCGGGCCTCAAGGATAATGTCTTTAACCCTTTGGGATAAATCTGGGTTAGTTGCTCTTATGTAATGTTCCAGGCAGTCAGTTGCAGAGTTTTCAGGTTTGGATGCATGATGTTGTAGTTGCTCTGAGTTAACATCAAGGGAATCAGGGGTAGTGTCCACGTTCCCCCCCCCCCCCCC
This sequence comes from Protopterus annectens, assembly GCF_019279795.1. NCBI lineage: Eukaryota > Metazoa > Chordata > Ceratodontiformes > Protopteridae > Protopterus > Protopterus annectens. The sequence continues at coordinate 392,638,250 of NC_056731.1, read as the reverse complement.
GAGACATGCTCCTCAGCAATGGATACCAATGTTGTCTTGGCCAATTTGGAGCTATCAGAATTATACTTGGACGTTCCTCTTTGATTTTCAGTAGTACCTTGTGCATCAAAGGAAGAGGTGGAAATGCATATGCTGTCAGGTCTTTCCAACTGAAGGATAGAGAGTCCACCTTCCAAGCAAGTGGGTGGTATGTCCTTGTGCAGAATTTCTTGATCTGGTGATTGAGTGGGGATGCGAATAGGTCTATTTGTGGCATTCCCCATTTTTTGTGATGGCCTTGAAGATGTCCGGGTGTAGCATCCATTCGTGAGCATCCGAGGTAGTTCTGCTTAACATGTCTGCTAGGATGTTTTCTTTTCCCGGTACAAATATTACCTGTAACTGAATGTTGTAGCTCAGAGCCATATTCCATAGGTCCAGAGCCATTCGACATAGGGGGTAAGAATGAGTGCCTCCATGTTTGTTGATGTACCACATGACTGTGGTGTTGTCTGTCCTTATCATTAATTGGCCTTCTTCGAGGAATGGTCTGAAATTCTGGATTGCTAGTTTTACTGCCAGCATTTCTTTTTGATTTATGTGCAGGTGCAGCTGATCTGGAGTCCATAATCCTTGAATGCATTTGTCCAGCATGTGGGCCCCCCAACCTAAGTCTGAGGCGTCCGTTGTGATGGTTTGGCTTGCTTGAATGTTGTGGAAGGGCAAGCCTGGGTTTGACTGGCATGCTTGAGCCCACCATAGGAACTCTTGTTTCAGGCATGGGATTAGTGGTATCTCGGTTTCTAAGCTGTGCCTGTGTTGAGACCATAAATTCTTTAGGTACCACTGTAGCTTTCTCATGTGCAGTCTGGCATGGGGGACCAGGATTATGCATGATGCCATGAAGCCCAAGGCCTGCAGTACTTTCCTTGCTGTTAGTTTGTTCTGCTTTGTTAATGTCAAGAGGTAGATGTTCTTGTTTTTCTGCAGTTAGGAATGCCATCTGTTTTACTGTGTCCAATTCTGCACCCAAGAATGTTCTTGTTTGGGATGGTATCAGTCTTGACTTTTTTAAATTGACTGTGTATCCCAGGGCTTGTAGTAAGCGAATGACTCTTTGTAAGTCTTGTGTCAGCTTGCTTTTGTTGTCCGCTTGTATCAGGTAGTCGTCCAGGTATGGATAAATTTGGATTCCCTGTAGCCTGCAATGAGCGATTACTGATGCCAGGCATTTTGTGAATACTCTGGGCGCAGTAGATAAGCCAAAGGGCAATGCTGAGAATTGATAATGCTCTGATCCTGCAAGAAATCTGAGGTATCTTCTGCAATTTGGTCGTATGGGGACGTGCAGGTATGCCTCCTTGAGATCTAGAGTTACCAGCCAACACTCCTTGCCCAGCATGGGAAGAAGTTGCTGTAGGGTCAGCATTTTGAATTTTGGAACAATGATGAATGTGTTTAAAGCGGACAGGTCGAGAATAGGTCTCCAACTTTTCTCTTTTCTTGGCACTAGGAAGAGTCTGGAATAAAATCCTTTGCCCTGTTCTGTAGGTGGCACCCTTTCCACAGCTCTCATCTTTGTTAATTGAGCTATCTGGTTTAGAGCTTCTGTTTTTTTGATTTGGTGGTAGGTTTGGCATTCCTCTTTTTACTGGTAAGGTGTGGAAATGAAACCTGTAGCCTTGGTCTATAGTTTGCAAAATCCACTTGTCTCTTGTGATATAGTGCCAATTTTTTGAAAATAAGGCTAACTTTCCGACTAAGGGTGCTGCTATTTGTTCCCTGGAAGGTGGTGTCAGAGCCAAGTCACTGTGTTTGCCCTGTTGCAGTGGCTGTGTCTGTGCCTCGTTGGGTATTGCCTTGCCACTGGCGTTCTCTGTAGGCACCTCCTCTGGATTGATTTCTGCCTCTGGAACGTCTATTCCTGCCTCTCTGAGATTTAGAGGAGTCTGAAAAGGACCAATTTTTGGAAGGCCAGTTCCTGCTAAACCTTGGGGGCTGAACCTGTAAGAAATCTTTAACTGTTTGTACAGATTTTGCCTTCTCTTCCATTTTCTTCATTACTTGCTGGGCAGGAGAACCAAATAGACTGACCTTATCCATAGGAGCATCTAATAGCTTTGCTTTAACATGATCCGGCAAGACCTGTTCTTTCAACCATGCATGCCTTCTTATAACTGTGCCAGTCATGGCTGATCTAAATGAAGCCTCCAGTGCATCATAGCCACATTTTAAAGAATGGTTACTAACCTGCTGAATGTTATTCACCATTTCTAAAACAAATTTCTTATCTAAGGAATCATCAGAGGACAGTTTCTTAGTTAACTGATCAAACATAAACTCTTGGTATTGGATCATATGAAACTGACAGTTCAAAGCTCTAGCTGAGAGAGTAGCAGAGGTGTATACTTTTTTACCCCATCTCTCTAAGGACCTGGATTCCTTTCAGAAGGGAGAGGGTTTTTCGCTGAGGTAGAAGCTACTGCCTTACGCCCCTGGGAGACAGTCTCAGGATCTGCAAGGGGAGCCTTGTATAAGTGGTGATGAGTGTCCGGTACCCTGTAAAACCTATCGGGCTTGGCAGGGGCTGGAGGTAAAGTATCAGGAGCAGTGCAAACATCATTAAATGCATCATCCACAACTGGTAGAACTGGAGGTATAGCTAAGGGCCTATGTTGCGGTAAGTGTAGAAAGATCCTAAGCCTTTTTCTTGAATCTGAGAAATCTTGTCCCTGCCATTGGAATTGCTCTCTCATGGCATGTAAGGTTTCCCCAAAGGAAAATTCCTCTGGTGGAGAGGCAGAAGGTATAGATTCTTCAGCATCGGAATCTTCATAAGTAGAAAAAGGAGCCTCTGGATGGTCTGTATTGTCTGAGTCATTAGAAGAGTCATCTGAGGACACTGGCTCAGGGGGCTCTGCTCTAGGTCTCTTTTCTGGAGGTTGAGAGGCCCTGTCTGGGTGAGATTGGGATCCCCTTATTAAAGAGATGAGATCCTCTGCCAAAGTAAGCATTTGGGAACTGGAACTGGGCCTGTGAGAGGGGGGCTTAACAGGCACAGACTTAGTAGTTTTGGCTGCTTTAGGCCTGGCAAAGGCCTTTATAGACATGGCTGCAGGAGGCCTAGCAGCACCACGTGCTGGGGTAGAGAGATCCAAAGGGATGGTGTCCGATAATTCTAGAGAAACCACATTAGTAGGCAAAACTTCAGAGGCCGATTCAACTAGGGTAACAGGAGCCTCGGTAGTAGTCATGGATTCGGCTGAAGATTGACCCGTTTGCTCGGTTTCGGCCGAAACAGAGATACTCGCGGTTTGCTTAACCGTGGTTTCGGCCGAAACCGCGGACCGCGAGTGTCGGTCTTTTTCTTTGCGTTTCTTAACAATTTGCGAAGTTGGAGGATCCGACGGCATAATGTACGCAAAATCTGAGCCGAAAAACTGTTCAGCAAACTCCGATCGACGCCTAAGCGTTCGTCGGTTGAAAGAAGCACAGGCTAAACAGGCTGCTACGTCGTGGTCTGGGCCTAAACAAGGTAAGCAGTAAGAGTGGAAATCTTTATGAGGTATTTGTTTCCCACAAGTTAAACAGTTATTCACTTTTTCTGACATCGGCTGAGGCAAGAAAGAGTCCCCAATGGGGTACTTAGCTTTTTAGAAGTCTTCGAAGTAGTATTCGGTAGTAGTAATCTCTGGATCTGACCGACCGGCACTTGCGAACAGCTTCTGCTTCGGGCGCCACGCGGCAAGAAAGACTGAGGAAAATGGTGTCGGCTGATGCCTTTATACCCGAAGACCAGCAGAGATGACGTCGGGTGAAGCGCGACACCAGCCGAGGCCAGACCCAGACTTTGGAATCCGGCCGACCGAAGGGCTGCCTGACGACAGGACAACCCATTTGTTAGGACTGCAGATGCATCCTTGAAGGACATCAATAGTAATGGGAGCTGTAAATGGATCAACTTCTCTGTTGTGTGCCCATACAGAAAATCTCTTCCATTTACTGTGATACAATTTTCTAGTCGAAGGCTTGTGAGAAGAGGTAATAATAATACGAGTTACAGCTGGAGACAGATCATGAAGCCTGACTAGTGACGGAACTGGAGCAGCCATGCTGTCAGTTTGAAAGTGTGGAGACTGGGGTGAAAAGAACATGACGTGTGTCAGGAGGTCTGGCACTGGGTCCAGAGTCCATGGATAGTCTAACAGGTGAGGCCCGAGGAAAGGGAACTAAATCTGACGAGGCCAGTAAGGAGTGATGAGGATCATCTTGCTTCCCAACAACATTGCTTTCTGTATGACCTTGGGGATGAGTGGAAAAGCAGGAAAAAGCATAAAGGAGTCCCGGGGGGCCAATAGTGGACGAGTGCATCTCTTGGAGACTCTCCCGGAGGGGGGATGAGAGAGAAACATCTGCTGCATTTGGTGTTGATGGGGCTGGCAAAGAGGTCGCAGTAGGGTTGTCCCCACTTGTGGAAGATCATACAGGCTATTTTCTGGTTCAAGGACCATTTGTGAGGTAACAATATTGCCCTGCTTAGCTTGTCCGCTATCACATTGGAAGTCCCCGGGATGTGCGTTGTAATGAGAAAGTGTTGGGAAGAAATCGCCCAATTCCATACTCGCAGGGCCTCTCGACATAAGGGGTATGATCTGGTCCACCCTTGTTTGTTTAGATACCAGACCACCGACATGTTGTCGGTCTGGACAGCTATCGTTCCCTAGAGGGAGAAAGTCGTGAAGTGCTTGCAACGCTAAAAGCACCGCTCCCATCTCTATGACACCGATATGCAGATGGGCCTCCTGATCTTGCCATGTGCCTTGGACAGTCCTGCCAAGATAATGCTCCCCCCACCCTATCTGAGAGGCATCCGTGGTCACAGTGGCAACGGGTTGGTGCGGAACAAAGGGAGTCCCTCTGGTAAGATGACCTGGCTGAATCCACCAGTGTAGGCCCTTTTTTCAAGAATCTGTAATCATAATCTGATGATGTACAGGCAACTGCTGAAAGGACCACTGGGATGACAGGAGCCATTGGAGTATTCTCATATGTAGTCTTGCTAAAGGTACCAAGGTTATGGTCGACGCCATAGTTCTGAGAAGCTGCAACACCACCTTCACTTTGACTCTTCGAAGGGGAAGTATCCTGTAAATTTGTTGCGCAAGATTCTGTATTCTGTCTGTAGGTAGTCTGGCTGTCATAGCGACCATGTCTATGTTTGCTCCTATAAAAGGTATAGACTGAGTGGGCAAAGTAGAGGATTTTTCCCAGTTTATCGAGATTCCCAACTGGGAACAGAGTTTGATTGTGGAATCACTAGATTGAACAAGGCGATGCCTGGTGTTGGCGGTCAGGAGCCAATCGTCCAGGTATGGAAAGACTTGGATTCCCTGACGCCTCAAATGAGCTGTGACTACTGCTATGCACTTGGTGAACACCCGGGGGGATGTGGTGAGACCAAAGGCCAGTGCCCGAAACTGGTAATGATTGGCTCCCAGCCGGAAGCGTAGGTAGCTCCTTGATGCTTTGTCCATCATTGTGTGGTAGTAGGCATCCTGGAGATCTATTGAGCACATCCAGCTGTCTCTCCCTAACAGAGGGAGTATGGATTGTAAAGTGACCATTCGGAACCAGGACTTCTTTACATACTCGTTTAATCCTGCTGAGGTCTAGGATGGGTCTCCAGTCTCTTGTTCTTTCTGGAACTAAAAAGAACCTGGAGTATGTTCCAAATCCTGTCTGGTCTGCTGGGAACTTTTGGATGGCTCTTTTTAATAACAGCTTTTTTATCTCTATAGCCGCTTGATCCCTGTGATTGGGTGGTACATCTGGGATCCTTTTGGGAGGGCATGGTGGAAGGGAAAAGGGTATAGAGTAACCTCTGGTGATAATGTCTTGTACCCACTTGTCTCAAGTGAGATTTAGCCAGGCTTCTGGGTTCAAGGACAGGGGTGCCCCGACCAGCTCCAGAAACGCACAGTCGAGTTCCACATCAGGAGCACTGATAGGAACAGTCACGAAAGGAATCGCAACCTCCCTGATTTTGTGGGCCTCCCCTGCCTCTAGGGCAACGTCTACCATTATTTCCTCCTCCCCTGCCTCTGAAGGAGGAATCACCCTGTATGTCCTGGAAAGGTCTCTGTGATTTCTTGAACCACATTTTACCGCTCTTCTGACCTTTAGGGTAAGGTCTAGAAGGAACGGTAAAATGAACTCCCATGGCAGAGAGAGTCTTTCCTTCCTGTTCACACCTGGTGAAGGTATCTTTCATCTTGGGTCCAAAAAGAGAGGATCCGTCCACGGGAGCACTGGTGAATGTAGACTTGAAAGGCTCAGCAAAGGAGACTCCTGAACCCACCGCCCTACTCGCACCATCAGCTGCGTACAAAATCAGCCACGTGGAGGAGTTAACAATAGATGTGAGAGTAGCCAACTGAGCCGACACTGTAGATGGGACTGCTTCAGTAGAGGTACCCTGAAGAGTATCTCCTAATACCTTTAGGAGATCTCTCTGAAGTCTCGTAAAATGTGATAGATAGTTCAGCGATCTGAGTGTAAAAGCCGCTGAAGAGAAGATACGCTTCCCGTACCTACCCGTTGTTCTGGATTCCTTATTAGGTGGATGGATAGAAGAAAAAATCTCTGCTAGCTCCTTCTTAGTGGCCGCCGCCACCACCATGACATCAACAGGTAAACCCTTGGATAAAATTTCTTTGTCTTTAGGGGTGAAAAGAAATTTATTTGGCCTCCTTGGGACCAGTTCCACGGCATCAGGAGTCTGCCATGCTTTCTGACTCACAAGATCCAGTAATTCATCAAATGGAGGAGACACCCATGAAGCTGAGGGTTGAGACCCGAAAGCCTTCAGGTATAATGACTCCTCATCAGACGGGGTAACGATGGGCCAGCCGCCTCTCTGCCTGAGGATCTCCAAAATGTCTGCAAAGGAGACATCTTCAGAGAACGACTTAGGGGACCCCTCTGACTCATCGAGGTCAGTGTCAGATGTGACAGGCTTATCAGGGGAGTCTACATGCTTCCTCTTACATGATCTCTTCCGAGGGGGCTCCTCAGCGGGATCTTCTGGGGAGGTCTCGGAAGATCGGGGGCCACCCAAATGGGGGTCCTGAGGCTGTGGCTCTCTACCATCCCGGGGGAGGGAGAGGATGCTGAGACCGTAGTCTGCGCTTGAGGGAGTATAGCATTGGTACTCCTACGTGGTATGGATGAACTATCCAAAATGCTCCTCATCCTCACGAAGACAGATTCCTCCGGCCCCGAAAGATGCCCCAGCTCCGAACAGAGTGTAGGCACCGATGGCTTCGGCTTCGACAATGATGTAGGGTCCGAGCTCACTCGGGCCGACGCACCAAGAGGAAGACTCGGCACCGAAGAGGTTTGGTTCCAAGTGTCCCTCTTGGGGCTGACCGAAGAGCTTCGGACCCTAGACACTTCGGACGGCGTCGATAGTGTCGGAGCGGAGCTCGGCTCCAAGACAACCACACGGGGTGCTGGAGCAGAGGACACCACTATAGTCGGTACTGACAACATCGGCTCCAAAGGCCCAATCTGGGTTGGAGGAGGAAAAAGAGCAGGATCGGTAGCAGGTGTCAGCTCTGAGACCGAAATGGTCGGAGCCGATAAAATTTTTGGCAAGGCAGATGACTTAAATAGTCTGAGCACCACTCTCTCGATGTCTTCTTCAGATAAGCTCCTGGAGGATCTGGAGGACAGTGTGGGAGACCTCGCTCTCTGCAATATAGGTGATTTTAGAGTAGGGGAGACCGGTGGAATGTCTGTAGACCGGCTCCGAAGAGGACTGCTAGTGACTGACACCGAAGCATTTGGTGCCGATACTGCAAGGTCTGTGTCCAGAATCTCAATCAGCTCCGAAGACAGTGGAGCCGAAGAGACAGAGGCCAACTCCGATTTTGACAACTTCTGTGGAGGTTCAGAGACAGAAGTTGAGGCTGGAGAAGGCCTTTTAGAGGTCTTGCCCTTATCCTTTCTAGAAGACTGTGACCTAGCAGAGGAGGAAGAACTGGCTAGGTCTTCCTCAAAGGAAGGTTTTAACATGCCTTTTAGTATCAGCTTATTCTTCCGTTCCTGGAGCACTCTAGGGCTAAAGGAATGACAAAAGGGACAAGTTTCTTGAAGATGTATGGCCCCTAAACAGTACACACAGACGCTATGTCCATCAGTGAAGGACATTTTTTGCGAACATTTAGTACACTTTTTAAACCCTGACTGTTTATGCTCTTTATGTTCTTTGGACATAATGGCAGTAGAGAAAAACCAACACACTCACACAACAAGTGAGGAACTAGATCCTCTAACTTAAGCAGATCTAGCCCTAACACTCACAACAAAAGTAAAAGTGGTTTTACTAGGCTCTCTAACTTAAACGAACCTAGTGCAAGAAGGAAAAAAAGGAGAAAAGTAGCACCTCTAAGTAAAACGGTCTAGTCTAAAAGCACACACTCATGGGAATCACACACAAAAGGCCAACAGGCCCAAGAATTTTTTTAAACAGTAATAAGTCAAATCTGTCAGTAATCAGAATACTTCACACGAAGCAAAAAACTACTAATAAGTAGTAATAATAAAGAACTAAATCACTTAGCCATGGCCAACCAAAAGAAGCTTCCGACTGAAGACACGGAGATCTGGGGAATGTGCGCATGCACCATGGGATACCTATTAGTCACGAGCCAATCAGAAGTTTTCAGGCTTTCTAAGCGGCAGAGTCGGAGCTGAACCCACACGTAATAATGGAGACGAGATAGGACTACATAACATTCTGTTGTTCACGTTGCACATGTTGTTGCCAATGGTAACATGGCAACCAGTCAAGGTATTGTGAACAGTCAGTTATATGCCATTAATGTTTGTGAAGTCGACTTGGATGTCTGGTTGCATTCAAGTTTTTCCTTTTCATCTGATGTTGACCAGTGCGACTGTTCCTTAAAGTCACAACTAATGGAATTTGAAAAGGAACTATTGAAGATAAAAAACTTGCAGTTACAAAATTTATACTTATCCAAATGCAGACAGACCAATCATCCACCCAAGGGGCTTTGAGTGTGGAAATGTCCGAATGGAGTGTAGCCTAATTCACCCATTCTAATATGAACTAGTCAAATATTTTTAATGATAAAGGTACTATACTCTTAAAATTGCTCATTACAGAAAATGAATTTAAAATAACTGTGCTTGACACTGAGTTAAGAGCATTAAATGAGGCAATAAAAAAACAATTTGTTATTTTGTAATATTAAACAGCTATACAATGATAACATTAACAAAAATAAAGCTTGGAAGCTACAGAGAGATAATATGAGCAGGGGAGGGCATATCCTGTAGCAGGACACCAACATGATAATAGAATGGTTTCAATTAGAGACAATTTGGATTCTGTGACAGATGAGTTTGAAAATGTCGGTGAAGATGGGGCATTTTTAGACCAACCTAAGTCTGGAGGTCTGTGAGGCTGGCCAATCAGTACAAGGACACGAACCATGGCCCCAAAATTGATATGAAACCCCAATAGAAGGACATTTTTTTAACTTTTGGTGCAGGGACGGGGCAGATACAGGAGAAAGTAACATGTATTTGTGGTTGTAATGAGCTGATGGATATTTCTATTCTGGATTCTTTTAAAATGTTTAATTTGTTTAATGTAAATGTAATGATGTTGAAAGTAGGCTTGTCTGTCTTTAAGAAGGTATTTAGTTTTACTCCTAATTTTAACTTAGAGATAGCTTAAGCTATAAGTCAACTGAAATTGTTCACTAGAGGTCTGAATTTAAAAATGTTTTTTTTTTTTTTTTCACACAGAGCTGCTACTACAGGCAATGAAAATTGGCCTCCTTACATAGGAAAAGCACATTTATGACACCCCCTCCAACCCATCGGTTTCAGTGTTTGACAGAATTTATGAAGGCCGGTTTAGAAATATTTATAAAAAAATTTTTGACAACTTGACTTTTGAATGAAGGAGGCTTTTAAATTCACTTACACATGACAAACGCTTACGAATAACTAAATCCGATAAAGGTGGGGTGGTGGTGGTAATAATGAATAGCTTCGACTTTTCTTCAAAAATGTTTCAGTTACTTTCTAATGAAAGAACATACAAAAGAGTTTCACTAAATGAAATAAACATTGCATATGCCAAGTTAGACTTTTTGTTACTTGAGATTGTCATGCAGGGGGAAATCGAGCATATACAGTGGGAATACCTTAATGTAGCTAAACCCAAAACAGTGTCTATTTCTGGTATTCCAAAAATACACAAATGTGCTCTTCATCCCACTCTGAAACGGACTGTGTCAGCCAAAGGTTCCAAAACTGAACCCCCGGCCAAGTACTTGGATTTTAAATGCAAGTCTGTTCTGCAATTTAAACCACATATTTTAAAGGATTCTTGGCACCTTTTAGAGATCCTCAATTCATCAGAGTTTACCGAAGACGTCATTTTTATTGCAGTGAATGCAGTGGACCTGTTCTCTGTTATTTCCCGTGACACAGGCACTGAGTGGTTTTACAGTTTTCTTTCTGAATACACTATACTCTCCTTGATTTAACATTGAACAACAACTTTACATTTTTCAAGTGAGAGTATTACAACCAGATTTCAGGAGTTGCAATGGGTGCTGGATGCACCCCCTTGTAAGCCAATGTAGTATTAGCGATGTGGAGAAAAAGACAGTATTTACCCCTTCACTTCTTTCGATGGTGCATGGTTATTACAAGTTCCTAGACGGTGTGCTTATTTTGTGGAAAGGCAATATTGAACAATGGGAATCTTATTATGTTCAGTGTCAAAATTCTATGCCATTCCTGAGGTTTACCTATTCCATTGATACTAGCAGTATCAACTATTTGGACATTCTACTTGAGAAAAATTTGGATAACAAGTGTTATTCATTCACCATATATAGAAAGGAGACATTTTCCAGCACGTATCTCCACTTCAGCAACAGCCACCCTTTCTACCAAAAAAGTCTGTTGTCAATGGTCAAATGGTGAGGCTCTCCAGATTAATATCTAATGACACCTTTGGCAAAGAGATACGTCAATTGATATGTATGTTTGTAGAGATGGGATAGCATTAGAGCTGAAGTGGTGGGTCACCATCATGGTCGTTTTTCACCTATTTTGAAAATAAAATCTTGTACAGTTGCTAATGCAAGTGAAACAACTGTTGCTAGGATGGGAATTGATATGTTTGATTTGTCCACGCCCATTTTTACTGTTCCGTTCAGTAAGTATGTTTGCCACTGCACTAGTACAGTATAGTAAAGTTGAATTGGGATATAGTATTCCCTAAAGAGATTAAAAAGAGTCTAGGAACTGCCTCAGTATATTCAAAAGGGAAAACCATCAAGCCCCTTTTGGAATAGTCTTCCAGTGGAACGAAAACGATGGTGGGTCATGGTACAATATGGAAGTGTGGGACCTGCAGGATGTGCAGGTTCGTCTATGAAGGTCCCTATGCTGTACTTAATAACTGGGACAGAACCATTCCCTGCCTGGGAGGTGCAATTGTAATACCTCCAACATTGTTTACTTGGCTACATGCAGCTCCTATAACTCTTTTTATGTACGGAAAATGATTAGAAAGTTTAAAGATAGAATTTGTGAACATATTTATGACATCAAGAAAAAGAAAACCACCAATGCCTTATTTGGACACCCTACTGAATATCCTAATTAAAAAGTTTTTATTTTTTTTATTACTGACAGGGTGATAGTAACAAATTTCAGTGGGGATTTTGAAACTCTTGTTGAGTTTAAAGAACTCGCCTGGCAATTGAGGTTTAACGCCATGGTTGCTTCAGGTATTAAATGATACAGTGCCCATTTCATGCGTCTTTAAGAAAAAAACAGCTACAGTTTGAAAATATGGACCAGGTTTATATCATATACTTACTAGTCACTGATGTACATGTGCTCAAGTATTTAAATAATTTTTTATTAGGTCTATTTGTTGACATAATACTGTGTCCATAGTTTGTACTTTGTCTTTAACTTGTTTTCACTTAGATTATCTCATTTGAGTAGCATCACAATTTATGGCACTCTCTCTTTTCTGATTGCTTCCACTTTTAGTAGTTGTAGTCCCTGGTAATGGCAGACAAACACACTGATGAATTCTTTAATGTGAATAAGATGAAAGTGCTCAGTCTCTGTTTTTAACTTATTTTTCATTAAATGCGTGATGAAGTATGGTGGGTTCCAGTTTAGTTTTTTTTTTCTGTTAGTTTGTGCCTTTGGATTCATTTTTGGTTACTGTTATTCTGTTAAATTTTTAGTTAAAAAGTAGCCTACCTCTTACCTGCCTATAATTTTGTCTCATATTTCTGTCCTGTCCCCCAACAACTTAATTTTTTTCTGGTAAATCACTGAGAATTAAAGTCAGTCAATAATGCAAGTCATTGGAGTTTCCAAATTTTTATTGTTCAGAAAATGCATGTCCACGAAACACGAAATTCTTAAGTAGTTACTAGGCGTACAGTCTAGAAGACCATTTAATTAGCCTACCCCAAGTTTCCAATTTCCAAAAAGCATTGTCTGGTTAAGTAACTTGCTCAATGTTGCACAGCAGGCAAAAGAAGGCTGAAAGAATCAATCCCTGTACAGGAAGTAGCTGAATAACAGCCTTAATCCTATACACAAACTGTTGGAACATGCATGTGTGTGTGTGTGTGTGTGTGTGTGTGTGTGTGTGTGTGAGACTGTTAATGTTTTAAGTGAACTGGAGCTGTTTGACACATAATGCTGACATGTTAAACTGCTGCTTGTAGTCAAAAGTACAAGTTTGAATCCTTTACCTCCATCTGCCTATGTACTGTATGACTCAGTCATTTAGCCAGACACTGCTCTCAGGTTACGACTGAAAAGGGACATTTTGTCCAATGAGTTAACATGGTTCGCAAACAGATAAATATTTTAATTCCTGGGATGTGAATGAAAGTGGACTCCTCATAGCAAGAGGTTCTCCGATTTGATTCTCGGCTGGGGTGGCTTCTGTGGGGAGTCTACATGTCCTCCCTGTGGTCGCGTGGGTTTCCTCCGGGTGCTCCGGTTTCCTCCCACATCCCAAAGACATGCTGTAGGTGGCTAGAACAGTCTAAATTGGCCCTATGTGCGAATGTGTGCGTGTGTGTGCCCTCTGTGGAAAGTTGGGCGCCAGGCTGGCAACCTGACACTGTAAAACTCCACTGCCAATCGTTCTGCGGACTATTGTTCTGCTGTGTTGACCCCTAACCAGGAAAAGTCGAAAGAAGAAGAAGCTGTGAATGAAAGTGGTCCAACGGGATCAGCTCTACTACCCTAGTTAAATTCAAAATGCTTCATCACGTGTCCTTCAAAAAACACCTGGTGAAATTACACAGACACGTGCGCACACACACACACACACACACACACACACACACACACACACACACACACACACACACACAGCAACCTTCAATTTGAGCACTGCTAGAATCAAGGAAGTGAAAGGGAAATCTTAGTTGCTATTTGGTACTCCAACAAAGACTTCTAGCCATGCTAAGGATGGGGTTTCAGAGGCTCTAGTTGGTGAACTGGCAGTGCTGCTACCATGATATGTGGGAGGTTTTGGGTTTGAGCCCCAAATGAGAGCTAAAATTTTTTTTTTACTTCTGTGATTTCAGTAAATGTTTGATAATGCAAAGTTTAAGTATATAAGAGCAATATTTAAAATCTTTGTGTCTGATTTTTGAACAAAGAAGTTGAGAGGGCACAGAGGAGTTGTAATATGTTACACTGTATGGTTCTGACAGCATCGAGCTAGGATACATTTCTGGCCCATCAGTTATGAATGTACTCATTCAGTTGATGATATCGGAGTGTACAGTAATGCAAGTGACTGTAATGAGACAGATGGGGATGCAGTTTGTGCGTGAGCATGCAGTGTGTATAGTTCTCGACTATCCCCAATCATTATTTACCATATTTGTGGTCTGTTCTTCATAAAATTTGCAGTATTCTGATAAGTGCAATGGACTGCAGACACAAAATGATGACAAACACGAGATCCATGCATGCCAGTGCAAACAAAATCTTTTATGCTAGCAACTTTCAAAGTCTGTAAGACCAATATTTAAAATCTGTTCCTGATTTTGGATGCTTGTCTTGGATCCTTGAGCTGGGCGGCCACAGTGGTGCAGTGGTTAGTGTTGCCGCCTCACAGCAAGAGGTTCTCCGGGTTGATCCTCGGCTGGGGTGCCTTCTGTGCGGAGTCTGCATGCCCTCCCTGTGGTCACGTGGGTTTCCTCCGTGTGCTCCGATTTCCTCCCACATCACAAAGACATGTTATAGGTAGATTGGACACTCTAAATTGGCCTTAGGCGTCTATGTGTGTGTGTGTGTGTGTGTGTGTGTGTGTGTGTGTGTGTGTGTGTGTGTGTGTGTGTGTGTGTGTGTCTTCCGTGGAAGGTTGGGCGCCGGGCTGGCAACTCAACACTGTAAAACTCCACTGCCAATCATGAGCGGACAGGTGATCCGCTGAGGCAACCCCTAACTGAGAAAAGCCAGAAGAAGAAGTAGTAGTAGTCCTGGATCCTTGAGCTGAGGGGTTGGGAGGGAAATGCAGTGCATTGTACTGCTTTGCTCTCACAGCAGCAAACTGAAACACACTTTTAAGTCATTACTTCTGTACTTGTTCATTCATTTGACTGCAAGCAAACATCTGACTTGCATGCAGTGATACAAGATGATGTAAATTATCATGTGTGAGTTTATGCACATAAGTACTGAGCAGTCACATCCCACAGTAGATAAGGTATAAAAGGAAGGCACAGATTTTAGTAAGTAGGAGTATCAACATATCAACCTTGTCCTTTGAGTATAATTGTTGGTTTCCTTGTTTTGTTGACTTCTGACAGTGTGTTTATTATTTTGCTGCGACAAAAAAGGGATATTGTGAAGTTTACATGTTTTTAACTTCGAATATATTTTTAAATTAGATTTTTTTAAGCCACGCGAGGGTGGAAAGCACTGTGTTTGTTTATTTGGCACTTAGTGCAGATGAGTAAGGCTATAAGCTGTTAATGAGCTACTTCCTGTAGTGCAGGGTTTGATCCCTCAGCCATCACTTATCTTGTATATGACTCATGTCCCTTCACCAAACAATGCTCTTGGGTTGTTCCTGAAAATGGACATGCATCTAGTGGGCTTGTCCCATGATGCTACCAAATGTACTGCACATTTGTCTTTTGAATTCTTGCAACTATCTCAGCTGATAAATAGCATACAGTAAAGCAGAAATTGACTGAATTTCTGCATGTCTCTTGCAGTTTAATGGATTTTCAATGCATCTGAGTACTGTTGCTCATGTTAAAAAAATATCACATTGAAAACAGAGTTATTTTATTTAGCAAATGGCTGTCAAGGTTTTTGCTATAAAATTAAAATAAGTTTTGAAATAAATCTAAGTCTGTGATCAGTGTAAAATTAAAGAAGAAAACAGTACGCACTTCGATAATATGTTTGAACAGTGTTTTATGGTAACTGGAGAGAGGCAGCCAAGTAATGGGATACTGGTATGGCTGGGGGGGGGGTCTATTACCCTACCTAGGGCCCAATCTGACCATGACCTAGCTCTGACTATACAGTGTAGCACTGCATACCGACAGAAAAGTGAACTGTTTTATAAAGTCACTTAATGGCTACATGCAGCTAACATATGCTAGAGCTGAACAATACATGGATGAAATGCACACATCATACCTAATGAAATTTCAGACTGCTAATCACAACTGCTGTGGGCAGAGAGGGTAGTTTTTTTTATTTAATTTCCTATTCCAGTATTCAGCATATCTAATCAACTAGGAAAACATTAAGATACAAACAGCTGCTTCCTTCCAGAGGGGAATAAAGTTCTCAACACAGACACCTATTTTAAGGAACAGAGATTACTACACTACAAAAAAGATAAGTTGTGTAAAATCTTACCATAACGATAAATGTCTTTCATTTGTCTGTTGCAGTATTCTTAACATGAGGGAGTTGTCTGCCAGGATGACCGGATGGCTAGTATACAAGACTTTTACTAGTAGGGGCGCATGGTACGTCGCATGTAAGCTGCTGTTGGAGGTCAGCCATAAAAGTGATGTATGCACACACCATCCTCAGAACTAAGTGTCCCAGGAGGAACGCCCAGCTAAGGAAAGTATGTAGGCTAAGTACAGTCAAGGAAGAACAAAGTCAGGGGAAGGTGGGATGGCTAGAATACTACAACAGAGAAGAGAAGGACATTATTGTTATGGTAAGATTTTACACAACTAATCTATGTCCTTCTAATTCTCTGTTGTAGTATTCTTAACATGAGGGAGAATAACAAAGCTCATGAGGAAAGGGAGGCGGTAGGGGCAGTGGAGCTCTCCATGAAGCCATGGAGAATAGCCCTTGAAACCCTGCCTTAGATTTGGAAATGCTGTCCAATATGTAATGTTTGGTGAAGGTATGGACTGAAGACCAGGTGGCTGCCTCCAAAATAGAGCTAGTGTTCTGTCCTTTGAAGAAGGCGTCAGAGGAAGCAACAGTCATGGTAGAGTGTACCTTAATAGGAGAAGGGAAGCTCTTTACATGGTGCTCACATCAGAAGGAAATGGCTTTAGAGATCCAGCTGGAAATGGTGTGTTTAGAGACAGGGAGCCACAAAGCACTAGGGTGGAATGAGACTTCCTGATATCCTTTGTTTTGTCAAGATAGAACCTAAGCTGTCTGTGCATATCCAAGGTGTGCAAAATCCTCTCCGCAGAGTTCTGTGGAGTGGGGAAAAAGGTAGGTAAATGGATAGATTGATTGAGGGATAACTCATTTACCACTTTAGGCATAAAGGTAAGGTTGGTGCAGAAAGACACCGTCTCTGTGGAACACCAAGAAAGCAGGAGAAGCCATTAGGGCCGGTAGTTCAGAAACCCTTCTGGCTGAGGTTAGTGCAAGCAGCAACATCGTTTTCCAGGAGCAAAATTACAAGGAAACAGAAGCTGCCAGCTCAAAAGGAGCAAGGGTCAGCTTCTTTAATATAAAGTTAAGATCTGGGGGGGGGGGGTCTTATGTAAAGGGCACCTTTAAGAATTGTTTAGCCTTAAACCTAGAAGCTAAAGGTGGAGATAGCGGCAGACAGGCAGAAATAGCTCACAATCATACTTTGACTGAAGTTAGTTAAGCTAGCATCTAGTAATTCACACAGGTATGAGAGAACCAGAGGGATTTCCACTGTCAGTGGGTCCTGGTTTTGAGAAAGACTCCAAAATGAAAATCTCTTCCATTTGGGTTAACTAAGATTTTCTAGTACTGGGTTCCCTGGCCTCCTGCAGAACCCTGAGCACGTCCTCTAAAAAAAGGTGTCTGAAAGGAATTAAGACCCTATCACCCACAATGTCAGATGAAGAGTAGACAAGTTGGGATGGAGTTCATTTGTGTTGTGCAAGAAGGTCCACTCTGTGGGGTAACGTGTGGTGATTGCCCTTGGCTAAATGCAGGAGCAGGGGGGAAATAATGCTATCTTGGCCAAAAGGATGTCACCATCAAGATTCTTTATTTATCCTGTTGAATCTTCAGCAGGAATTTTGGAATGAGAGGAAGGGAGAGGGAATGCTTACAGAAACATCCCCATCCATGAAAAAGTGAGGGTGTTCACCTTCCAAACCAGAGATCTCTGGCACAAAAATATGGAAGATGTCTGTTCATGGGGGAGGCAAAAAGGTCCATCTGTTGAATACCCCATCTGTGGACAATGTCCAGGAACACTTCCCTGTGAAGCATCCATTCATGGGATTGTGTTTTCGGACCTGATCAATGCGTCTGCCACTACAGTCTGACTGGAGGGGATCTACACAGCCTGAAGGGGAATTTGAAGTTTGACAGCCAATTTTCAGACTTGCATAGCTAGTCTGCAAAGGAGATAACACTTTGTCCCTCCCTGTATGTTCACATACCAGAGAACTGTCATCTACTTGAAAATTTCTTAGACAGCCTGGGATGAAGAGGGAATGAAATGTCTGAAGAGCCAGCAGGAGGGCCCCTCATTTCTTTTATACTGATGTGTTCCCTTCTTTGAGAGGGGGACCTAGTCCCTTGTGCTTTTATGGAGACAAAAGCTGCTCCCCATCCTGTGTCTGAGACATCTATGAACATCTCCTGGATCCGTGGTAAAGAATGGAGTGGGAGACCTAGGCTGGCAGTTAGCTGTTGAATCCACCAGGTTACCGCCCTCTTCAGACAAGGGAGAAGGGGAAAGTACAGTTGTGTGCACTTACCATAAATGTAGATGTTCGAGTGTATTCACTGTTGCAGTCATCACCTGTGGGTTATCCCTGCTGTTGTAGCCCTTGGCCGGCCCGAATACCAGAGTCAATGTATTTTTACATTGGCTGCAGTCGCCTGTAGCCTGACGTCAGGTCGTCAGTGCTATAAAGCAAGGCAGCTGATGTCATTACATCAGTTTTTCTTGCCCTAACCCGTCAGAAGCACAAGGAAATAAGGAAAAGTGGTCCTGGTGGCCAAAAACCACCATGGGAAGCTTATGTCCCCCTAGGGGAAGATGTTATATGGGGAATGGAGGGAGGTAAACCAGGACTGCAACAGTGAATAAACTCGAACATCTACATTTATGGTAAGTGTACACAACTGTACTATGTTCTTCATGTTTCACTGTTGCAGTCATCACCTGTGGGAGGATTCCCAAAGCTGAGGAGAGGGGCGGAAGGAAAGGTTAGAGTCCTAGGCATGGGTCAGCAGACCCTGCAGCACTGCAGAGGCAAACCCTGCCCTAGACTTAGAAAAAAGAGGTAGGTGATAATGCTTTGTAAAGGTATGGACATGGGTCCAGGTGGCAGCTTCCAAGATGTCCCTGGTATGGACTCCTCTGATGAACGCTGTGGAAGTGGTGGCTGCTCTAGTGGAATGGGTACGGATAGACTTGGGGGGAGGGTTCCCATGTAGTCTGTAGCAAAAATGGATACAGTGTGATATCCATTTGGCAATGGCTTGTTTGGAAATGGGCTTCCCCTCTGCCCCAGGGGCAAAGCTGACAAGTAGTTGGTCTATTATTCTGAAAGGTTTAGTATGGCCCAGACAGTATCGGAGTTGTCTATGCACGTCTAGTGAGTGCAAATTTTTCCCCCCTTGTTTTGAGGGTTGGGAAAGAAGGTGGGTAGGTGTATGGCCTGGTTGAGGGTCACATCAGATACCACCTTGGGGAAAGGAGGGGTTAGTCCTCAAGGAGACTCTGTCTGCATGGAAAATGATGAAGGGCTCAACAGCCATGACAGCTTGAAGCTGTGATATACTTCTGGCTGAGGTGATAGCTAGTAGGAAGGCAGTCTTCCAGGAGAGGTATTTCAATTCTGTAGAGGCAGCGAATTCGGAAGGAGGTAAGGTTAGTTTTTATAAAACATAATTCAGATCCCAAAGTGGCATGAGAGGCCTTCTGGGAGGTCTGATATTAGAAGCCCCTCTGAGGAATTGCTTAATCAAAAGGTGAGAGAAGAGGGGTGGGGCTGAATTGAAATGGGCAGAAATGGCATGGATTTTAACAGAGGACAAAGAGAGGCCACTACTAGGCAACTCGGCTAGGTAATCCAAGATAAGGAGGATGGGAGGTACTGGCCACTTTGGAATGGCTCCAGGAACAGAATCTTTTCCATTTTCCTGTGTATGATTTCCTGGTGCTGGGCCTTCTGGCCTCTGTGATGATGTCTAGGACCTGTTTGCTTAACAGGGACTCCTTGTTAGCTTTTAAGGTATAAGCCATGCTGAAAGGTTGAGAGTCTGTAAGTTTTGGTGCAGTATCTTCCCCCTCCCCTGGGTCAAGAGGCCTGAGATCAGGGGAAGCTTCTTGGGTGGCTGTAAGGTCAGGATGTGCAGTACGGGATACCAATGCTGTCTGTGCCAATCTATAGTAATGAGAATGGCCTTTGGTCTCTCCTCCCTTATTTTGATCAGTACCTTAGGAATAAGGGGCAGAGAAGGGAAGGCGTACACAAAGAGGGAGTTCCAGGGGAAGGTCAAGGCATCCACCTTCCACGCTAGGAGGTGATACTCCCTGGTACAGAACTTTTGCAGCTGGTGGTTGAGGTGTGACGCAAAGAGATCCACTTCCGGAGTCCTCCACCGCTGAGTGATTTGCAGAAATATTTCCCTGTGGAGCTGCCATTCGTGGGGGTCCAGTAAGTTTCTGCCAGGGTGTTGCTTACCCCTGGTAGGTATTGGGCAATTAGGTGTAGATCCATGGAGGTGGTTGTATTCCAGAGGCTCATGGCTAACCTGCACAGGCGGTAAGATTGGGTCCCCCCATTTGTTGATATACCACATTACTGTGGTGTTGTCTATTTTTATAAGAACAACTCCTGGCTTGAGATGGGGTTTGAAAGATGTCAGAGCCTTTTGTACTGCCATCATTTCTTTCTGATTGATGTGCAAGTGAAGTGGTTGGGCATCCCAAAGACCTTGGGTGCACTTGCATGCTAGGTGAGCGCCCCAAGCAATGTCTGAGGAGTCGGTGGTGATGGTCTGGCCGGAGGATGAAGGGATGACCCTTGTTCATGGTACAGGCCTCTGCCCACCAGAGAAACTCGGCTCTTATACATGGGATCAGAGGGAGAGAGGTCTCTAGGGACGGAGAGTGTTGGCACAAAAGGTTTTTTAGATAACACTGCAGCTTCCTCATGTGAAGCCTGACCAGAGGAATGAGAAGGATGCAAGATGCCATGTATCCCAGGGTCTGCAAGAACTTCCTCACAGTGAAGTGACTTCTGGAAGCCAGCTGGGTAAAGTAGGAGGCAGGAACCTCTGCTTTTCTGGGGATAGAAAGGTCATTTGGGATGATGTGTCTAGCAGAGCTCCCAAGAAAATGATCTTCCTGGTGAGGTTTTGCTTTGATTTCTTCTTGTTGATGATGAACCCTAGGGAAGTTAGCAGTGATTTGACAAAGAGCAGGTCTTGAAGCAGCTTTCCTTTGCACTCTGCCTGAATGAGGCAGTCGTCCAAGGTTACTTGTAAATCTGTATATTTCTTTGTCTGTAGAATGCTATAACCGGGACCAAGCATTTGGTGAATATTCTTGGTGCTGTAGATAAGCCAAAGGGCAGTGCAAAGAACTGAAAGTGTTGTGAGCCTGCTCTGAGGCGCAGGAATTTCCTGAACGATTCCTTGATGGGGATGTGGAGGTAGGCATCTTTTAGGTCTAGGGTCACTAGCCAGGCATTTTTTTTGTTAGCATAGGTAGCAGCTGCTGCAAAGTTAGCATTTTGAATCTGGGGACCACCAGGGAGGTGTTCAGAAAGGAGAGATCCAGGATGGGGTGCCAACTGCTCTCTTTTCTGGGAACAAGGAATAGTCTGGAATAAAATCCTTTGCTTGTTTGATCTGAGGGGACAGGTTCTACTGCCCCCCTGGAATATGAGTGTTTGTTTGTACCTGTTTCAATGCCTCTGCCCACTGGTTTGGAGGTAAATCCGGGTACCCTCTTGGAAATGGGAGTTCGCTGAAAGATAATTTGTATCCCTGAAAAATTATCTTTAAGACCCATTGGTCCTTTGTTACAGAAAGCCAATTGTCTTTGAAGAGGGAGTTCCTTCCTCCTAGTTTTTGATGAGTGAAGGGAGGGCAAAGGGAGGAGGGGGAGTCACTGAGTATTTGTCATAGAAGGTTGACTTAGACTTAGAGATGGAAGTGGTCCATTGTTTGCTTCTCTGCTGGCACTGGGATAGGGGCCTGGATGGTCTGTCCCTGCAGGGCTTACATTTGCCTTGTCTGCTAGGAGCAGGGAAGGCCCAGTGCTTAGAGGGAAAGTTCCGGTTGTACCTGAAAGAAATCTTTTACTCTTTGCATAGATTTTGCTTTGTCTTCCACCTTTTTAAACACTTCTGCTTTTTCCCCAAACAAGCACTCCTTATCTAAGGGTGCATCAGTAAACTTAGACTTGACATGCTCAGGAAGAGGTTGTTCCTTCAGCCATGCCTGTCTCTTAACAGATCCTGTCACTGCTGCCCTGCTAGAGGCTCCTAGGGCTTCACATCCACACTGTAATGAGTGTTTGGCCACTTGACAAGCAGAGTGCAATAAATCTGCCAACTCTTTTGAATTGGCACAGTCAGGAAAGGTAGCAATTTTCTGTTTTAACAGTTTCAAAGTGTGTTGTTGGTATTGTAACATAAGGAACTGACAATTGAGTGCTCTGATAGCTAAGGTTGCAGAGGTGTACACTTATTACCCCTTGTCAGAAGGAAGAGGATTCTTGGCCGAACTAGTCTTAGCTCCTTTTGGTCCCAGTGTAATGACCTCTGGGTCTGCAGCAGGATTTCTGTAGAGGTATTTATGAGAATCTGGTACTCTGTAGTACCTGTCAGGTTTACTGGGAGCAGGAGGGAGGGCAGCAGGGGCTAAGCTGGATTCATGGAAAACATCAAAAATAGGGGGGATTGCCAGGGGTCTGTGCTGGGGCAGGCCCAGAAACTCTCTAAGCCTTTTCTTAGACTGTGGGAAGTCCTGGGATTCCCACTGGAAATGTTCCTGAGAGAGAGAAGGGCTTCCCCAAAGGAAATGTCCTCTGGAGAGGAAGCAGAAGGGATGGATGCATTTGAATCCACATAAGCAGTTAAGGGATGCTGTTCCTCTTCAAAAACTGAATAGTCAGATTCCTCAGAATCCTGTTCTGTCATAATTTCTGGAGAAGGGCGCTTTTTCCTTTTAGAAGTTGTGGCCTGGCTACCAAGGATAAGGGAGGTTTGATCCTCCGCCATTTTCAGCATTTGTGCTTGGGGTGGTGGAGCAGTAGCAAGATGGTGGCTAGAAGATTTCCTAGGAGTGGCCTGGCTTATTGGCTTGAGAGAATCCGTGGGTCTGAGAGAAATGGTAGTCCGAAGAGAAGATGTTGGTTTCTGTCTAGATTCGGTAGTGCAAAAGGTCTCCTTGGAAGCCGGTGCCTGTGTGGCGGCTCCGAACCCAACTGAGGCAGAGACAGCCAAGGGCTCGGAAGACGAAAAAGATTTCTGTGGCATACTGGTCTCCGAAAGGGTCTCGGTAGAGGCCTGCATAGATATTGAGTCGGGCATTAGGGTCTGCGAAAGCGTCTCACTGAATTCCGTACAACTAACGACCTGCTTAGTGGTAGCATCAGCAGAAGGCTTAGCCTTGTGTGGTCTGTCTCAATCTTAAACTCTACATATTTTCGGAATGTCCACAGATTGTTGGCTGATGGACGCCATATCGGAATGCAAAGGTGGAACACAAAAATAACTGTCTACAAAAAGAGCTCTACGGCAAATGGTTCTCACATTAAAGAGGACACAGAACTGGCAACGGGGGACGTCGTGGTCTGGGCCTAAACAAGTGATGCAGTAAGAATGGAAGTCTCGGTGTGGGATCTGCTTTCCACAGGCAAGACAATTGTTAACTTTTTCGGACATCGGTAAGTGCAAGAAAAAAGGATCCCCAATGGGATACTTAGCTTTAGACGTTTTCAGCTGAAAATTCAACTTCTGGTAGGGACCGACCGGCACCCATGCTAACTACTTCTGCTATGGGCTCCATGGCAAGAAAGACTGATGTAAAAAACACTGACTCTGGTATTCGGGCCGGCCGAGGGCTACCACAGCAGGGATAACCCACAGGTGATGACTGAAACAGTGAAACACGAAAAACATGTGGGAACTCTATGGGGTGTGCATGTTGCATCCACACTGATTTCAGAAACCACTGTAGCTTCATTTGCAGTTTTACCAGGGGAAGCATTGGGATGGTGGATGCCATGAAGTCCAGGGTTCTGACAAAGGTCCTGGCAGTGATGTGAATCAGTGGGATGAGGCTTTGGAAAATGGAAATGAGCTCCTGAGCCTTCTGAGTGGAGAGAGAGACCTTCATAAGGTCTGTTTATAGCCTGCATCCCAAAACTGGTCCTGGGATGGGGAAAGAGCAGACTTCTGGTAGTTTATTTTGAAACCCAGAGTGAGTAGGATGGAGATGGCAGAGTTTAGATTGTGCTCCAACGCTCCTGGATTGACTGCTTGAAAGAGAAGGTTGTCCATGTATGGGAAGACCCGAATGCCTTGATGTCTGCAATAAGCAATTACTGGGGCTAGGCATTTCGTGAATACCCTTGGGGCGGTGGAGAGACAAAAAGGCAAGGCAGAGAACTGAAAGTGCCAGTAAGCCACAGAGAATCTTACAAACTTCCTGTAAATGGGATGAATGGGGATATGTCGGTAAGCACCCTTTATGCCTATGGAAGCCATGTACACTTGTGGGAAGATAAGGGGAAAAAGAGTTTGCAAGGTAAGCATTCTGAATGTAGGTACTTTCAGGAAGGTGTTGAGGTAGGGGAGGTCAAGGATGGGTCTCCATGGGCCTGCTTTCCTTGGTACCAAAAACATTCTTGAATAGAACCCTTTTTCCCTTTGACTGGATGGTAATGGTTGAATGGTGCCTTGATCCAGCAGGTCTTGTAGCAGCTTTGGGAAATGTGATGGTTGGTCTTTGGAAGGTTATGGGATCCCCGCTGAAGGGCAGGAGAAAATTTCATACCATGAAGTAGCCCTTTTTTAATAATGGAAAGCACCCAGGCATCCTCTGTCATGTTTTCCCAAGCTGGAAAAAAAAGAGAAAGGAGTAGGGAAAGGGGGAGATGTTTGGGGTCCAAATAGTCAGATGGACCCTGGTCTGTCTGGAAAGAAATGTTGTTGAGGAGGGGTTTTCAGTGGAGTCCTAAGTTGCTGAGGTCTCTTACCAGACTTTTTTGCCTTAGCTTGAGGAGGCTGTGACTACCTTCTAACAAACACTGGCTTAGAAGGATAATTCCTTTGGAATTTTGGTACAGGGGTCAGCTCCTGCATCTCTTTTCCCTTCTCCTGTAAGGTTTTAAACAATTCTGCAGCAGCAGGGCCAAACAGGGCTGAATTGTTCAGGGGCATCCATGAGTTTGGATTTAATGCCCTCTGGTAGAGGTTGTAGTCTCAGCCAGGCAAATCTTCCCAGGACTAAGTTTGTGGCAACTGCCCTAGCTGAAGCCTCCACAGCACCGTAGCTACATTTTATGGAGTGTTGGTCCAAGTCTGGCATATCAGAAATCATTTTTTGAAAGTTGGGACAAGAGTTCCAAAGTGTATTTAAGCATGCAAGTCTGATAATTTATAGCCCTAACAGCGAGGGTGGCAGAAGTATATACTTTTTTCCCAGCCTCTCCACATGTCCGCAGTCTTTGTCAGGAGGAAGCAGGGTGGTGGAGGATAGTAACCTAGAGGACTTATCAGAAGGCACAGTGAAGACCGAAGGGTCAGCAGAAGGGCCTTTGAAGAAAAACTTACAGTTCGCAGGCACCTTGTGGAATCTATCTGGTTTCTTTGGTGTGGGAGGCTGGCAGTCAGGGACTTTACTGGTAAATGCAACTACATCTAAGAAGGCAGGTAGGACAGGAGGTACAGCTGAGGGACTAGCAGAATCTACCTGACGTGGCTGGTAGCACCTTTTTTGGACTTCAGACACCTGACAGTTGTCCAATTTGAAATGCTCCCACATCTTACCTAAGGTCTCACTGAAGGTCATTTCTTCCATTGGAGAGGACGTATCACTGGAGCCCTCCTCCAGGGAAGTGTAACACAGTGGGAGGGGATCTAAACTGGGTAAGCTAAGGATTCTTACTTTTGAAGACTCTTCCTCCTCGGAACAAGCCTCGTCCCTAACCCTCTTCTGAGGACAGGTAACCAAAGTTGGGGCTGGTACTGAAACCCCAGGAGGAGATCTAAGAGACAAGAGGGCATTAAAAATTCCGCGTAAAATTTTTCCAATCCTGAAGTAGAACAGAGGGAGTTGACAAATGCTTTGTTTTTGTTTTGTTTTTTAGCATGTAGCTCAACTCTGTGTAGGGTCAGTGGATCGGACGTAGGTTTGGTTTCAGTAATGTCGGAATCCATGTCCTCCCCAACGAAAATTAGGGAGATTCCCCTAGTGCCCTCGGTAATCACGAGTCTAGGCTCCCCCTGGACATCCACACTAGATGCCTGCAGTACCTCCAAAGACGTGTTATCATCCTGATCCAAGAAGGCCTCTGTTATGGGCTCTGCCTGTGAACTGGACATAGGGGCTGAACATTTCTCTGGGACAGCAACTGCCTCAGGGCAGAAGTCTGCCACAGGAGGTGCAGCAGAAGTTTCAGGCCTAGGCTTCTTGGCCTTCCACTTCATAAGCAACTTGGCCTCAGGCCCTGCGGAATCCTCCATAGTGCTCTTTGCGAGAAGTTTCAAGCACTGATTCTCTAAATAAATGTAAAGTGAAGCTAACCTACTTCACAAAGTTTTAGGCACAAAGGCTTTGTAGACAGGACAAGATCTTTGGTCGTGGGCAGGCCCAAGACAAAAAAGGCACTGCTGTGGAATCTGATGTCCATATTAACATTTGACTTTCTTGGGTGACAAAAAAACCTAAACACAATGAAAAAGGTAAAGAAAGGATTCTCCAACAGGACACTTCTCTGAAATGTTGAGATGATAACCACTTCGGTGAACAGACCATATGTACTGGTGAAGCATCCGGACTGACGGCAAAGAAGTCCCAAGGATGGTGGGTGCATACGTCACTTTTATGGCCGACGTCTGTCAGCAGCCTACATGTGATGTTTCATGCACCCCTACTAGTAAAAGTCTTTTGCATACTGGCCGACCTCTGGTCGTTGCAGCAGGCAACTCCCTCATGCTTAGAATACGGCAACAGATGAATAGAAAGATAACATTTTATTGCTACAAATGATTTATAAAATGCACAAGTTATCGGCCAAGCTACTGACACCTGGAACAAGAGCTCAAACTGTATGGGAAACATATCAAAACAATTACATATAGGGCAGATTTCAGTCACAGCAGCACAAGTTCTGTGGGGGCATCAGATAGGTCTGTTGGAAAACATTGCTACCTCTGATTCATTGTAAACAAACAGCATCATCTGAAGACCTAGACTGGTGTTTGTCCTGCACCAGCATCATGACATGGAGACAAATCCATGTCCAAGCTATGGGGCCAAGCAATGGGTCCTACTACTTTAATGAATGTCAGGGAGCTTCTGCTATGCATCAGATGAACCATTAAACAAACCAGTACTGGTGACAGGGATAGAAGCTGCCTGTGAATGATGATAATCGGGTACATTTCTGAAAACATGCAGAGTGCTACCTAAAGTTATTTCTGAGTGGCTTTACCAGACAGAGAGAGTAGAACTAAAATCTTTCTAAAAATTCTCTAAATACAACTTTGTGGAATGGCTGCACTGGGATAATTTAACATTCTCATAGCTGCTGAAGTGGTGGATGTGAAGATGTAAACACCTACATCTTCCATAGCTCAAGATTATTTGTCAGGAGATATAACCCACTGCTAAACTGAGGATTTGGAGTCCTCTCATAGACAACTGAGGCTATTACAGTATCTGGTTTGGAACTTTCCCAATAATGAAGAGCTTACAGGTAAGCCTAATTACTACTAGCTTTCTTGGGGATAGGAACTATGGTGAGGGGATGGGTCAAGTTTGCTTTAAGACTGTAAGAATATGTGTATCTTAGTGATGCATTCTGTTGTAATGTTGAGGTGGATGCCCCATACAACCCTTAGACAAATACATTTGGAGGGAGCAGGCAGGATGTATGAGCCACTCCTGGCAGACTTCATGGCACAGAGGATCTCACGACATGGCTTCCGGGTGTGGACATTGAAGATACCAGCTCATCCACATTCATATCTGAAGACTCTGTGATGTACAGGATAATGTTCTTCTTTCGGCTTTTCCCAGTTAGGGGTCGCCACAGCGGAACTCCGGTCCGCTAATGATTGGCAGTAGATTTTTACGGCGCCGAGGTGCCAGCTCGACACTCAACCTAAACCGAAGGCACGCCTATTCTACGCATGTTTTTCAAACGCCACTCAACTGCGGGGAGGACATGCAGACTCCACACCCTTCCCTAATTTCCTCCACACTCTAAGCAAGAGGAATGAGATCTGTACAAAATTTACAACTGGCTTTTCTTCCTTGCTTGGCCAGACGGAACGTGCAGTTGTTTAAAAATTCATCATAACAGTAGATGTCCTAGTGATCACTGTTGCAGTATTCACAATGAATGGGTTGCCACCACTGATGTCTGGATGGGGTACTAAAGCTTTACCTTCCCAGGATCACACGTCCAATGTGTAACTTTTCAACTCATAAGCACAGGGGTATACAGGCAGATGCACGAGCAGAATTCCTCAGACTATTTCCATGCCACTGGCCTGTAAGAACACCGGGACAGTGACAGACTAGTCAGCTAGGAGTGGCGAAGCATGAATTGGTAAGGAGGCCCCTTATTGTTCTAAGATGCTGTCCACAGTATGGGGACATAGGAAGGAGAAATAAAGAGTAGCAGTGAGATTATGGAAAAGAAATTTAGAGGGGAAGGAGGGTGGGAAGGAATACCGCAACAGTGATCAGAAGGACATCTGTTATTACGTTAAGTTCTTACGCAACTGTACTATGTCCTGAGATAAATCACTGTTGCAGTATTCATAATGAATGGACAATTCCCAGAGTTGAATGGGGATGTAAGTGTGGCTGGCTACTGAGCTGCAGAACTGTCCAAGAGGCCCAAATCATGACCTATTGAAGGTATCCATAGACCATGAGAAGGTATAAATCCTGCAGTGTTTAGTGAAGGTGTGTAAAGAGGACCTGGTGGTAGCTTCCAGCAGGATTCAGGCATCTGCCCCTTTGTAGAAGGACCCACATGCTGCGACTGCCCTGGTAAAATCAGCTTGAGAGCATGAGGGCAAGGTCTTAACATGTAGAGAATAACAAGAGAAGATTGCCTTCGATACCTAGCTTGCAAATGTTTGCTTAAACACTGGTTGGCCCAATTTTGAATGTATAAAGGAGATGAATAGTTGGTGAAATTTTCTAATGGATTTGTTTTTTTTTTTTCAAAATAGAATCTTAACTGTTTGTGAACATCTAGAGAGTGTAGCAACCTTTTCCCCCTGTTCTGTGGGTTTGGAAAGAAGGTAGAGAGATTTATAGCCTAGTTCATTCACTACTTTAAGCATGAATAAACAATTAGCTCTCAAGGTCACCTGAAGCTCAGAGACTCTCCTAGCTGAAGAAACAGCCAGAAGTAGAACAGTTTTCCAGGTGAAGAATATGAGGTTTTGCTGAGACTGTTGGTTCAAAAGGTGGCAACGTATGTTTTTCTGGCACAAAACTGAGATCCCAAGAAAGGGTCATGGGCTTCCTTGGTGGTCTAAGATGCAGCACCCCTTTAAGGAATAACCTGACCTCACATTTGGTCACAACAGGAGGACTGGGGGGGCAGACAGGCAGAGATAGCCGACAGGCAGGTTTTGTTGGAACAATCTGTATGTATTAGCTCACACACACACACACACACACACACACACACACACACACACACACACACACACAGATATTTTAGTATGGGACGTACCTGTGATTTGTTGGGGTCCTGCCCACTTCTGTTGCACCAAATTCTCTTCCATTTGGCTATGTAGGACTTTCGAGTGGTGGGTCTCCTTGCTTCTTGGATAATCTTAGCTATGTCATCTGAAAAGTGATGACTGTAAGAAATTAAAACCCTATCATCCACAATGTTAGATTCAGGGATGACTGGTTGGAGTGTAGTAGTGATCCCTTCTACTGTGTGAAGAGATCTGCTTGTAGTGGCACTTTGTAGTAGCTGCCCACATTAGGTGAAAAATAGGAGGAAACCATTGCTGTCTTGGCCAAAAGGGGATCACTAGCAACAATTTTGGCTTTTCTTTTTTGGCATTTAGAAGGATGAGAGGTAGAGGAGAAGAGGCTTAGAGAAATCTCCCTGTCCACTGAAAGCATCTGTCCTCCAGGCTGCGTGACAAGGCCCCCTTTTACAAAACAGAAGGAGCTGTTTTGGTCTCTGACGTCAATAGATCTAGCTGAGGTGTCCCTTAATTTAGGATGTCCAGGAAGACATGTCTGTTGAGGGTCCACTTATGAGGATCCTTCAAGGTTCTACTTAAAGTGTATTCCAACACACTGTCCTGTGATGAAATGTATATGGCTACTAAAGACATGCTTTTCTGGGTGGCAATCTCCCAGGCAGCCTTTGTCAATCTGCACAACTGATAAGACCTGGTCCCTACTTGCTTGTTTATTGTACCATATGATGGTATTGTCTGTGAAAACTCTTGGGGGACCTGGCCTCCAGATATCTGAAAAGACTTGAAGATGAGGCCCACATCTACATAATGAAATGTTCCTTCAGTAGTTTTGCTTGCCACCTGTCCTGAACCTCCTGTGTCCCTGTCCAGGCTCTCCATGCCTCATCCAAGGCATCTGTGGGCATTTCTTGAACTGTGGAGAAAACTGGCACCCAGTCTAATTACTCCATCCTTTGACCAACATGTAGCCAAGGTAATAAGAAAAACATTCTATGATGACCAACTAATAGGTAAGGACATCACATCCAGGTCCAAAGAAGTTATAGTGCCACTTTATTTGGCCCTTAGCAAACCCATCAAGTATAGCACCCACTCTGGCACGTACCTAACCAGACATATGTTACAGATGAAGCACCCACAAAGGTTTCTTACCGACAGAATTCAGACTTATGAACACTCTGTCCTTATACAGACCGCCTTAAAGCCCTACCTCTATACTCTTGACTCCTACAGGTTACCGAGGGGTAATCTATGCCTGGCATACAAGACATCCTCAGATCCAGCTCCGATGCACCATTTGCATATCTGCAAAATGAACAGCATCAAAACCACTAGATCCAAAGATTTAAATTTTGCTTTTAACATAAATAAGACATGCTGGTGAGATCAATATGCATCTCAGAGGATCCCTGTGCTCTGGAACAGGCTTCCCATCAATGTGAGGCAGAATCCACCCCTAACCCTATTTAAGCATAACCTCGGCCAATGTATGGGAAACTGGAATTAACTGGGTGAGCCTTTTTGAGAGGGGAAGGGCCAGGGTAGTCTAGGGGGAAACGTTTTAGATAGTCACAGAGATATATCAATAAAGGGAGGTCTCCCAGAATACGAATCTCTCTGTGCTTTCGCTGGGAATCTCTTTCTGGAGGCTTTCCTCTGTTACTACTGGCCAAGGATCTCTTCTAACAAAAGAGGGGGGTTTTGTTGGGTACTTTGGATACAGTGGTTAATAGAAGTTGTCTTCAGTCTTTCATAGTTTTTCCCTGTTCTTGGAGGGTTTTGAAAAGAATGGCTGCCTGCTGTCCAAATAGGAGATTTCTGTCTAACGGGGAATCTATAATTTTAGATTCCATGTCTTCAGGTATGGGTTGAATGCACAACCATGCATACCTGCAGAAGACGGAACCAGTGTCAGCTGCTCTGGATAAGGCCTGTGCAGCATCATAGCTACATTTAATGCTCTGTCTGACTACTTATGTAACATGATTAAGTAAAGACAAAGTACAGTTTTGTACCTACCATAAATGTAGATGTTCGAGTATTCACCCTGCTGCAGTCATCACACTTGGGTTATCCTGCCATCAGGCGGTCCCGCAGTCGGCCCAAATTCCAAAGTCTTGGTCCGGCGTCGGTTGCTGTCGCTTCTTCCCTGACGTCAGTGCGCCAGGGGTATTTAAGAGGCATCCGACACCATTTTCTTCAGTTTTTCTTGCCCCAGATGTCAGGTGCCCCCAATAGGTAGGCAAAATATATAGTTATATAA
Source organism: Protopterus annectens (assembly GCF_019279795.1). Lineage (NCBI taxonomy): Eukaryota > Metazoa > Chordata > Ceratodontiformes > Protopteridae > Protopterus > Protopterus annectens. The sequence continues at coordinate 392,606,525 of NC_056731.1, read as the reverse complement.
AAATCAAACAAAACCCTTAGGCACAAGCAAATACACCACAGAGGTAGTATAGTAAAAAGTGGTAGAGATAAGTTCAGCTAGTTCAGAGGGGATGGAGGGAGGGTAACCTGGACTGCAGCAGGGTGAACACTCTAACATCTACATTTATGGTAGGTACAAAACTGTACTATGTTCATCGTGTTACCCTGCTGCAGTCATCACACTTGGGTTGAATCCCAAAGCTAAGGATGGGAGGTGGAGTCAAACAGGGTTAGAAGAAGCTAGTAGGCCCTGCAAAACTGCAGTGGCAAAACCAGCTCTAGTCTTAGAGTATAGAGGTAAATGATAGTGTTTGGTGAAGGTGTGCACTGAACTCCAAGTAGCAGCTTCCAGAATATCCTTGGTTGGCACTCCCCTGAAAAAGGCTGCTGATGTAGCTGTAGCCCTGGTGGAGTGGGACCTAATGTTAGCAGGTACTGGTTTTCCATGATGTGTGTAGCAGAAACGTATGCAATGCCCTATCCATTTTGAAATGGTCTGTTTTGAGATAGCTTTTCATTGTGATTCTGTAGCATAGACTACAAAAAGCTGGTCAGTTTTTCTGAAAGCCTTAGTTTTATCCAAGTAGTAACGTAACTGCCTGTGAATGTCCAAAGAGTGCAGGAGTCTTTCTCCTTTGTTCTGGGGATTTGGGAAGAAGGTGGGCAAGTGAATGGTTTGGTTTAGGGCCACACTGGATACCATCTTTGGCATAAAGGAAGGATTAGTTCGTAGAGAAACTCTGTCTTGATGAAAAATGATGAAAGGTTCCACTGCCATTAGTGCCTGTAGCTCTGAGACTCTTCTAGCTGAGGTTATTGCTAGTAGTAAGGCAGTTTTCCATGAAAGAAATTTTAAATCAGCTGAAAAAGCTGGTTCAAAGGGTGGCAGTGTAAGCATTTCCAGAACAAACCAGAACAAAATTGAGATCCCAAGTAGGTGTTGGAGCTCTCCTTGGTGGTCTTAAGTTCTTAGCCCCTCTGAGGAACTGTCTTAGGAGTGGATGTGAAAATAAAGGAGGATCCGTGCTGAAATTGCTGAGGCGTGGCTCTTAATAGATGAAAAGGAAAGTCCTTGGTGTAACATCTCAGTTAAATATTGTAGAATCTGAGGGATGTTTGGATCAAGGGGGTTTAGGCTTTTAGCCTGGTTCCAGGCGTAAAATCTTTTCCATTTGTCTGAATAGGTTTTCCTGGTGTTGGGCCTCCTGGCCTCCAGAATGACATCCACAACAGCTTTGGATAAAGGTGTTGGTTGGTTGTTTAGGTAATTTGCCATGCAGCCAGGTTTAAAGTCTTGAGTTGGCTGTGTAGAATCTGATGGTCTCGCTGGGTGAGCAGGTGAGGAATTTGTGGCAAAATCCATGGTAGGCCATGGGCCATATTCCTTAAAATTGGATACCAATGTTGGCGGGGCCAGTCTGGTGCAACAAGTATTTGTGGCCTCTCTAATCTGACTTTCAGCAGTACCTTTTTGCTAGAAGAGGCAGTGGAGGGAAGGCATAAACTGTTAATGTTTTCCAACTGAATGAGAGGGCGTCCATTTTCCAAGCTAGTGGATGGAAGGTCCTTGTGCAAAATCTTTGAAGTTGGTGGTTGTGGGGGCTTGCAAACAGATCTATGTCTGGGCATCCCCATTTTTGAACTATCATTGCAAATACTTGTGGATCTAGTTTCCATTCGTGTGGATCCATGATGTTTCTGCTTAGGTCGTCTGCCAATGTGTTTTTCTTTCCTGGCAGGAATTGTGTTTGTAATTGAACCTGGTAAGACAGTGCAGTGTTCCACAAGGTCATTGCTTGCCTGCATAGAGGGTAGGAATGTGTGCCCCCCCTTGCTTGTACATAACTGTGGTATTGTCCATCTTTATTAGTAGTTGTCCTGGGTGTAGAAGGTCCTTGAAAGCTGTTAGGGCATTCTGCACTGCTAGCATTTCTTTTTGATTAATACGCAGGTGTCTCTGATCTGTAGTCCATTTGCCCTGAATGCACTGCCCTGCCATGTGTGCTCCCCAGGCATAGTCCGATGCATCTGTTGTCATAGTTTGCCTGGCTGTGGGTAAGGTGAAAGCTGGCCCTTGTTGAGGTGACATGCCTGAGCCCACCATAGAAACTCCTGTTGAAGGCAGGGAATGAGTGGTATCATTGTTTCCAAGCTGTGGCTGTGCTGAGTCCATACACTTTTCAGGTACCATTGTAATTTCCTCATATGCAGTTTTGCAAATGGTATTAGAAGAATGCAAGATGCCATGAATCCCAAGGCCTGCAGAATTTTTCTTGCAGGGAGTTGGGTCTTTGTTGCCATTATTGTGAAGTATTGAGACAGCTGTTGTTGCGTGTCTGGCATGAGGAAAGCCATCTGGGCCGTTGAATTCAAGCTGGTACCCAGGAATATTATGTTTTTTGAGGGTACTAGTTTTGATTTATTTTCGTTTACTGTGTACCCTAGGCAACTTAGTAGGTGTTTGACAAATGCCAGATGCTTTAAAAGAATGTCCTTGCTTTCTGCTTGAATAAGGCAGTCATCCAGGTATGGGTATATTTGAATTCTTCTTTGTCTGCAGTATGCAATTACTGGTGCCAGGCATTTTGTGAAGACCGTGGGCGAAGTAGATAAGCCAAAGGGCAGTGCAGAGAATTGATAATGCGTTGAACCTGCAATGAAGCGGACGTATCTTCTGCAATTTTGTCTGATAGGGACATGCAGGTATGCCTCCTTGAGGTCCAAAGTGACTAGCCAAGCAATCTTGCCCAGCATGGGAAGAAGCTGCTGTAGTGTTAGCATCTTGAATTTTGGTACTTGCAGATGGGTGTTCAGAACTGAAAGATCCAGAATGGGTCTCCATGCTTTGTCCTTTCTTGGGACTAGGAAGAGTCTTGAGTAAAATCCTTGTCCTTGCTGCTGTGCAGGTACCTGTTGAATGGCTTTCATGTTCATGAGAGCTGTAATTTGTTTTTGTGCCTCTGCTCATTGATTTGGTGGCAGGTTTGGCATTCCTTTGATCCTTGGTAAGGTATGAAAGTGGAATCTGTATCCTTGGGAGACAATGTTTAGAACCCATTTGTCTTTTGTGATGATGTGCCAGTTGTCGGCAAAAAATGCTAGTTTTCCTCCCAAGGGAGCTGCCAGGAGAGATTTGCTTGGTAGTTTGAGGACAGTCATTGTGTTTGTCTTCTGCTAGCCTGGGGCCTGTCTTCTCCTCCTTTCTGGGTAGCAGAATCCCATTGGTGAGGTTGTAAAGGCCCTGTGACTGGCCTCTGCCCCTTGGGCATCTGTATTTGCCCCTCTGTGATCTGTCTGAAGCTGGAAAGGACCAGTTTTTTGTTGGCCAATTTCTGCTGAAACAAGGGGGTTGTACCTGCAAAAAATCCTTGACTGTTTGCATAGACTTTTGCCTTATCCTCCATTTTCTTTAAAACCTCTTCTGCTTTGACACCACATAATACATCCTGTTGTAAAGGTGCATCCAATAATTTTGCTTTAACATGGTTAGGGAGGGTTTGTTCTTTTAACCAAGCATGTCTACGTATGACAGAGCCAGTAACAGCTGCTCTACAGGAAGCTTCCAATGAATCAAATCCACATTGTAAGGTATGTTTGCCCACCTGTTCAGCTGCATGCAACAGATCCTGCATTTCCTTGAATTCAGGCTGTTCTGAATGTGTGCTCATTTTTTGTTTTAACTGAGACATCAGGAATTGCTGATATTTCAGCATGTGAAACTGGCAATTTAATGCTCTCATAGCCAGAGTTGCTGAGGTGTAAATTTTCTTTCCCCATCTATCCTGTGCTCTGGAATCCCTTTCAGGGGACGCAGGATCTTTAGCCATAGAAGCTTTTGCTCCCTTAGGACCCTGGGAAATTGTTTCTGGGTCAGCTACAGGGCTTTTATAAAGGAATTTGTGTGAGTCAGGTACTCTGTAGTATCTTCAGAAACAGAAATTAGATTCGTATCTTGGAACATTTGGGTGACATAAGGAGGGGTAATCTAGAGAGCCCCGTAGCTGCACATTTTTGTAGCACACATAATGGTGAGAATGATAGTTTTAAGTTTAGTGTTCTAGCCAGGCCCCATTTTAGTAAAGGAAATTATAAAGCAGCCCTAAGTAAGTTAGAACAGAGGATGATTATTGAGTATCATACTTTATTCCCTAAGGGAATGAATTTGGAAATTTAAAGAGTGTAAATGAAATTTAACTTATATTTGTTGACGTAATATATGTTAAAAATGAAGTTTTGTAATACTGATAAGTTAAAGTGATCAACAGGTTGTTACATTTATACACATGCCTAAATGATAAGAATTTATTGTATTAATGAAATTTATTAATTAATTAAATTTGGAGTGTTTAGTTTATTTATATTTATATTTTTTGTAATTAATATTTAGAAATTTTTGTAATTTAAGAAAAAGAGGAAAACAATGAGCTTTAAATAGTTAAATAATGGAAATGTTTCTTTCCTTGGAATATGTTTCAGTGGTGAAAGAGTTAAATGTTTGACATAATGATGCTTAATTAATCAAATTATGCTTAATTAATCAATTAATGCATATATAAAAGAACACTGAAAATGTTAAAGTATGTCCCATTGAAGGCGAACAGCTGAGGTACCAGGATGGAAAGAATAAAGATGGATGTTAGCTACTTCTGTGTCTTCCTTTGAATTTCGTGGTGTTTCTGTTTCTGAAGAAATTTGAGGTTTGCTTTCTAGAGGTGTATTGTTTCTGAAGAACTCTGTAGTATCTGTCTGGTTTGGCTGGAGCAGGAGGTAGAGAGCCTGGATTTAAACTAGACTCCAAGTAAACATCATCCACAATATCTAAAACAGGAGGGATAGCCAGAGGTCTGTGCTGGGGTAGTAAAAGGAACTCTCGGAGCCTTTTCTTAGAATTTGAGTAATCCTGGCCTTCCCAGTGGAAATGTTCCCTCATGGTATGCAAAGTTTCCCCAAAGGAGTAGTCTTCAGGGGGAGAAGCTGAGGGAATGGAATCTTCAGCCTCAGAATCCTCAAAAAGTGGAAAGGTGTAATCCTGTTCCTCAGAAGAATCTGAGGAGAGAGAAACCTGGTCAGAGGATGCATAATCCTCCTCTTGTCTTGGTCTTTTATCAGGAGGGGGATGGGAACCCCTGATAAGGGTAATCAAATCTTCAGCCATCTTAAGCATCTGTTTCTTAGGCATGGGACCTTGAACTGTAGTCTGATGTACAGTTTTCTTTGGTTTTAAAGGAGTTTTAAGTTTAGCATAAGATTTAATGGTGAGTGTAGTCGGTCTGAAGACACCTTCTGCAACCAAAGGTGTTTCCGTTGCACCGGTGCCTAGCTCTGCTCCGATGTCAGTAGAAGGCTGTGTCGGCCTAGTAGATTCCGCTTGGGAATCCGCAGCTGTCTGGGGTTCCAGTTCTGCGGTCGTCAGGGGCTGCGTAGGCTCCTCACTGAAAACCGGAGAACAGGCGACAGGCCCAACTGAGGCCTCAGTGTCTGGCTTATTCCTAGGCTGCCTGTCCTTATCCTTGCATTCTTTTCATGAGTGGCAGTCGTCGGCTGCTCCGACGGCATGATATAATTACATTTCCTACCAAAGTAATGCCGTGCAAAGTCAAAACGGCGTTTGATAGTTCGTTTATTAAACCTAGCGCAAAACCGACAACCTGTGACGTCGTGGTCTGGGCCTAGGCAAGGAATGCAATAGGAATGGAAGTCCTTATGAGGTATTTGCTTCCCACAAGAAATGCAATTGTTAACTTTTTCTGACATCGGACTGAGGCAAGAAAATGTTCCCCAATAGGGTACTTAGCTTTAATGAAGAATTCGGACTGAAATTCAAATCGAAAATCTCAGGTGTCGGCCGACCGGCACTTGCGAACTGCTTCTGCTTCGGGCACCACGCGGCAAGAAAGACTGAAGAAAATGGCGTCGGATGCCTGTTAAATACTCCTGGTGCACTGACGTCAGGGAAGAAGTGACAGCAACCGACGCCGGACCAAGACTTTGGAATTCGGGCCGACTGCGGGACCACCTGACGGCAGGATAACTCAAGTGTGATGACTGCAGCAGGGTAACACGATGAACATCATTTGTTGTTTAGAATCAGTCCCTTGTGAATCCACCACTACCTTGTTTAAGGAAATGTAGATGAATATAAAATACTTGGTCATTTGGGTTTGGTAATTTTCAGCCCTGTATTCCAAAGTAGTGTATAAACCTCTTTATCCCGCCTATCCATAGCCCTAATAACCTTGTCTGAAGGGAGGGCAATGGCATTAGGGAGGAGCTCAGAAGGTTCATCAGGGGAGAGAGAATGAGAGAGAATGAAAGAGACTGAAGAGGGGTCTGGCCAGGATTTTTAAACAAGAATTTAAGATCATAAAGAATTTTATAAATGATGTCGTCGGTTTGGGGGTAGGAGGCTGTGAGTCATGGGCAGCAAAGATGGATTGATAGGCATACAAGAAGGTCTCATGAACTGGGAAAAGTAACCACTTTCAAGAGGTTGTAGATTCGTTGCTGAGCCTCTGCAATCTGCCTGGACTCCCAATCAAAATGTTTCATCATGTTTAATATTGTCTCTCCAAAAGAAGCTTTTCCACAGGAGAGTCAGGAGAACAGGAATCTTCATTATGTGAACGGACTGGGTCAGGAGAATGGATCCGAGATAAAAATGGCAGGGAATGATCTTTGGTTGCACTCCTCATCTTCAGAAGGAGATGAATCCACAGCAAACATTTGAGGGATCGAGGGGGTATTAGGAAGAAAAGGATGGTGGCTTCAGGACCCTACAGGCCTTGAGAAAATCCTATCTATTCCTTCTCCCAAGAAGGAGGAGGGGAGAGGGAGAAGTTGCATGTTTATTTTGCTGCCATTTCTTCTTTGGCATGATGTCCACCTGAACAGAGTGTAGTAGTTCAGATCCCTGACGTACTGCAATAAGTTAACCTGGGATCTCCTGCATAACTACTATCGCGGGAATGCCTTCTGGACCCTCTGCCGTGAAAATACACAGCTCAGTTTTATGTCTGGGTTCCCTCAGTCATAGCAGCCTCTAATGAGTCTCGATAGAGGCCATCTGAGGTGGGGCTGGACATTCTGTTGGGTCTGAAACCTCAGTAGCTACATCGTTGTCAGAAAGTCAACTGAGTTTCTGACCTAGTCCTTTTAATCTTCTTATTAAGCAATAACTGCACGTCACAGGAAATGAAATCTGCCATCTTGGAGTGGGCCAAGAGTTTAAAATTTTGAGTCTCCAGAAATGTAGCAGAGATCTGATAGAAAAAATTAACATCAGCTACCTGAAGGCCAGGATTCATATCATCATATGAAGGTTAACCAGGGAAATCACACAGGGATGCAATGCCTGAAAAGGGCATTCAGCTGAATACTGAGCAAGGACAAATAGGATTACAACGTCTTATGTACAAATGACTGGAAAATGAACAGATTTTGTTGTAGTGTTCCACTCACAAGCAGAAAAGACACTGGGCATGCAAATCTTTGCATGGAATTTGCCTACCACACTTGCACTTAACCCCACTTATCTGACAACCAACACCAGTAAATAAAAACACTAGAAAAGCAAGAAGAGGTTCCTTAATGGGGCACTTATCTGTTTACTCAAAGCAATGGTAGCAACAGTCAAATGGCAAATGAGTCCAACAGACGCACTACCTGCATTCTGCCTTGTGACAAGATAGTCTGGTGAATTTCACATATACATTCGCCTATATACGCCTACATTTACAAGGAAAGGTCACACATTGAACACACAATCGTAGTAAGGTACAGCTCTAGTACCCCGGCAGGACATCAGCAGTGACAACCCATTCATTATAAATATTGCAACAGAGATTTCAGTCAGAACATCTATAAATACACAGGAGAATTTCTGGACATTTTTTCTTCTTTCAGTAAGAACACTCCGAAAGGATAAAGATTTAAGGTGTTCTTTTTGGGTCCTCTTGGTCAAATGAAAAACTAGATATCAAAATTAAGAATGACATGATGCTAGTGAATTTATGCTAATTCTATAATAGAAGGATCCCCAAAGCTCACTGAAAAACAAACTCTTAAAACATGTGGGTGAAACTATATAAATAGAGTTGCTGTGCAAGAGATCATACCCCCACTCCTCACTTACACTGATTCTCAAATAACACAATCCCACTACAAAGGTGAAAAAGTACAGTTTTGTACCTACCATAAATGTAGATGTCCGATAGGAATGCATCTGCAGTCCTTACAAATGGGTTGTCCTGTCGTCAGGCAGCCCTTCGGTTGGCCGGATTCCAAAGTCTGGGTCTGGCCTCGGCTGGTGTCGCACTTCACCCGACGTCATAGCTGCAGTTATTCGGGTATAAAGGCATCAGCCGACGCCATCTTCCTCAGTGTTTCTTGCCCCAGATGCCAGGTGCCCTCTAGGAAGGCTAAATTTGGATAAATGCAAATGATTCCAAATAGTAGAGAGCAAACAAAAATAAGCATGTATGTACATATATACAAACAAATACACCATAATAGATTCCCCCAGCTAGCTACAAGATGGGCAAATACCCTAGGAGTACCACAGAGGGGAAGGAGGGTGGGTAATCCTGACTGCAGATGCATTCCTATCGGACATCTACATTTATGGTAGGTACAAAACTGTACTATGTCCTTCAAGGATGCATCTGCAGTCCTTACAAATGGGTAGAATACCATAGCCAAACTGGGGGAGGAGGAGAAATAAAATTATGGTGTAGTTAAGATCCCTTGCAAAAGAGCAGTGGCAAAACCTGCTCGGGATCTAGAGTATAAAGGTAAATTATAATGCTTGGCAAATGTATGCACGGAGCTCCAAGTAGCAGCCTCTAAAATGTCTTTGGTAGCCACTCCTCGTAGAAAAGCTGTGGTAGTGGCTGTAGCCCTTGTAGAGTGAGGCCTGATGTTTTCTGGAGTTTTCTTCCCATGGTAGGAGTAACAAAATCTAATGCAATTTCCTATCCACTTAGAGATTGTCTGTTTTGAAATTGCTTTTCCTTCCATTCCTGTTGCATATGCTACCAGTAGCTGGTCAGTTTTTCTATTGCTCTTGGTCCTGTCCAGGTAGTAGCGTAATTGTCTATGTACATCCAAGGTATGCAACTGTCTTTCTCCCCTGTTCTGTGGGTTGGGGAAGAATGTAGGTAGGTGGATAGCCTGATTTAAAGATACTCTGGAGACCACCTTAGGCATAAAAGTAGGATTTGTTCTCATGGACACTCTATCTTGATGGAAGATCAGGAAGGGCTGTACTGCCATTAATGCCTGTAGCTCAGATACCCTTCTTGCTGAAGTGATTGCAAGCAGGAAAGCAGTTTTCCATGATAAGTACTGTAATTCTGCTGTTGCTGCTGGTTCAAAAGGAGGGAGTGTCAATTTTTCTAGCACAAAGTTCAAGTCCCATGCTGGTAATGGTGGCTTCCTAGGTGGATTTACATTTTTAATTCCTCTCAGAAACTGCCTGAGCAGAGGATGTGAGAAGACTGGAGGATCCAAGTCGTATTCTGCTGAAATAGCTGATGCATGAATCTTAATGGAAGAATAGGACAGGCCGTTGTGGAAGAACTCTGCCAGGTATTCCAGGATGTTGGTCATGTTTACCAGTGACACATGTTCTCCTTTTGCAGTACTCCAAATGTGATATCTTTTCCATTTTGCTGAATAATTTTTTCTTGTTGAGGGCCTGCGAGCCTCAAGATAATGTCTTTAACCCTTTGGGATAAATTTGGGTTAATTGGTCTTATGCAATGTTCCAGGCAGTCAGCTGCAGTGTTTTCAGGTTTGGATGCAGGGTGTTGTAGTTGTTCTGTGTTAACAGCAAGGGAACTAGGGGTAGGGGCCATATTTGTTCCCGAGACATGCTCCTCAGTAATGGGTACCAATGTTGTCTTGGCCAGTCTGGAGCTATCAGAATGATCCTTGGACGGTCCTCTTTGATCTTCAATAGCACCTTGTGCATCAAAGGAAGTGGTGGGAATGCATATGCTGTCAGGTTTTTCCAACTGAAAGATAGGGAGTCCACTTTCCAAGTAAGTGGGTGGTACGTCCTTGTGCAGAATTTCTTCAGTTGGTGATTGCGTGGGGAAGCAAATAAGTCTATTTCTGGGAGTCCCCATTTTCTTGTAATGGTTTTGAAGATGCCCGGATGCAGCATCCATTCGTGGGCATCCGTGGTAGTTCTGCTTAGTATGTCTGCTAGAATGTTTTCTTTTCCTGGTACAAAAATTGCTTGTAACTGAATGTTGAAGCTCAGGGCCACATTCCAGAGTTCCATTGCCATCCGGCATAGAGGGTACGAATGTGTGCCTCCCTGTTTGTTGATGTACCACATAACTGTGTTGTTGTCTGTCCTTATCAACAGTTGACCTTGTCGAAGAAATGGTCTGAATGTCTGAATTGCCAGTTTTACTGCCAGCATTTCCTTTTGATTTATGTGTAGGTGCAGCTGGTCTTGAGTCCATAAACCTTGTATGCACTTGTCCAGCATGTGGGCCCCCCAACCGAGGTCTGAGGCGTCCGTTGTGATGGTTTGGCTTGGTTGAGTGCTGTGAAAGGGCAATCCTTTGTTTGATTGACAGGCCTGAGCCCACCATTGGAATTCTTGCTTCAGGCATGGGATTATTGGAATTTGGGTTTCTAGGCTGTGCTTGTGCTGGGACCATAAATTCCTTAGGTACCACTGTAACTTTCTCATATGCAGTCTGGCATGTGGAACCAATATTATGCAGGATGCCATGAAACCCAAGGCTTGCAGGACTTTTCTTGCTGTTAGATGGTTCTGCTTTGTTAATGCCAAGAAGTAGAGAGGGAGTTGCTCCTGTTTTTCTACTGTTAGGAATGCCATTTGTTTCGATGTGTCCAGCTCTGCACCCAAAAAGGTTATCCTTTGGGATGGTATCAGCCTTGACTTTTTTATATTGACTGTATATCCCAGGGCTTGTAGTAGATAAATGACTCTTTTCAAGTCTTCTGCTAGCTTGTTTTTGTTGTCCGCTTGTATCAGGCAGTCGTCCAGGTAACGGTAGATTTGGATTCCCTGAAGCCTACAATGAGCAATTACTGATGCCAGGCATTTCGTGAACACTCTGGGCGCAGTAGATAAGCCAAAGGGCAATGCTGAGAATTGATAATGCTCTGATCCTGCAAGAAATCTGAGGTATCTTCTGCAATTTGGTCGTATGGGGACGTGCAGGTATGCCTCCTTGAGATCTAGAGTTACCAGCCAAGACTCCTTGCCCAACATGGGAAGAAGCTGCTGTAGGGTCAGCATTTTGAATTTTGGAACAATGAGGAATGTGTTTAAAGCGGACAGGTCGAGAATAGGTCTCCATTTGCTTTCTTTTCTTGGTACCAGGAAGAGTCTGGAGTAAAATCCCTGTCCTTGCTCCATAGATGGTACCTTTTCTACAGCTCTCTTCCTTAATAATTGAGTTATTTGTTTTGGAGCTTCTGCCTTTTGATTTGGAGGTAGGTTTGGCATTCCTCTCTTCCCTGGTAGAGTATGGAAGTGAAACCTGTAACCTTGGTCTATTGTCTGCAAAATCCACTTGTCTCTTGTGATGAAATGCCAGTTTACTGAAAATAAGGCTAGCTTCCCGCCTAAGGGTGCTTCTAGTTGTTCCCTGGTAGGCGGTGCCAGAGCCAAGTCACTGTGATTGTCCTGTAGTAGTGGTGGTGGCTGTGTCTGTGGCTGTACCTCACTGGTTGTTACCCTGCCACTGGCGTCCCCTGTAGGCACCCCTGGATTGACTTCTGCCTCTTGAACGCCTATTCCTGCCTCTCTGAGCTCTGGAGGAGTCTGGAAAGGACCAATTCCTGGAGGGCCAATTCCTGCTAAACCTTGGAGGTTGGACCTGTAAGAAATCTTTCACTGTTTGGACAGATTTTGCCTTCTCTTCCATCTTCTTCAGCACCAGTTGTGCAGGAGAGCCAAACAAATTGATCTTGTCCATGGGAGCATCTAGTAGCTTTGATTTGACATGGTCTGGTAAGGCCTGCTCTTTTAACCATGCATGCCTTCTGATAACTGTGCCAGTCATGGCTGATCTAAAGGAAGCCTCCAGTGCATCATAGCCGCATTTTAAGGAATGGTTACTGACTTGCTGAATGTTATGCACCATTTCCTGAACAGATTTTTTGTCTAATGGTTCATCCGAGGACAGCTTTTTGGTTAACTGGTCTAGCATAAATTCTTGATACTGGATCATGTGGAATTGACAGTTCAAGGCCCTAGCTGAAAGAGTAGCAGAAGTGTAAACTTTTTTACCCCATCTCTCTAAGGACCTGGATTCCCTTTCAGAGGGGAGGGGGTTTTTGGCAGAGGTAGCTGCTACAGCCTTAGGTCCCTGGGAGATAGTCTCGGGATCTGCAAAAGGAGCCTTATACAAATGATAATGCGTGTCCGGGACCCTGTAGTACCTATCGGGCTTAGCAGGGGCCGGAGGTAGTGAATCAGGAGCAGTACAAGCATCATTAAATGCATCATCTACAACAGAGAGAACTGGAGGTATGGCTAAAGGCCTATGTTGTGGTAAATGCAGAAAAGTTCTAAGCCTTTTTCTGGAGTCTGAAAAATCTTGGCCCTGCCACTGAAATTGTTCCCTCATAGCATGCAAGGTTTCCCCAAAGGAAAATTCCTCAGGCGGAGAGGCAGAAGGAATGGACTCTTCAGCATCAGAGTCTTCATAAGGGGAGAAAGGACCCTCTGGAGGGTTTGTATTATCTGAATCATCAGAGGAATCATCTGTAGAAACTGGCTCAGGGGGCTCTGCTCTAGGCCTCTCTCTGGAGGTGGGTGAGAGGCCCTGTCTGGGTGAGGTTGGGATCCCCGGATTAAAGAAATGAGATCCTCTGCTAGACTAAGCATTTGTGAACTAGAGCTAGGCCTGTGAGAGGGGGTCTTAGCAGGCACAGATTTAGTAGTTTTAGCTGCTTTAGCCCTGGCAAAGGCCTTAATGGACATAGTTGCAGGTGGCCTAGCAGCTCCACGTGCAGGAGTTGAAATATCCAAGGGGATAGTGTCAGATAATTCCTGAGTAACTGCAAGAGCAGGAAGGATTTCAGAAGCCGATTCCACCAGGTTGGAAGAGGCCTCGGTAGGAGGTAAGTTTTCGGCTGAAGGAAGAACCGCTTGCTCGGTTTCAGCCGAAACCGAGACACTCGCGGTTGGCTTAACCGCGGTTTCGGCCGAAACCGCGGACCGCGAGTGTCGGTCCTTTTCCTTGCACTTTTTAGATATTTGCATAGTCGGAGGATCCGACGGCATAATGTAAGCAAAATCGGAGCCGAAAAACTCCTCAGCAAATTCCGACCGGCGTCTAAGCGTCCGTCGGTTAAAAGAAGCACAGGCTAGACAAGCTGCTACGTCGTGGTCTGGGCCTAAACAAGGTAAGCAGTAAGAGTGGAAATCTTTATGAGGTATTTGTTTCCCACAAGTTAAACAGTTATTCAATTTTTCTGACATCGGCTGAGGCAAGAAAGAGTCCCCAACGGGGTACTTAGCTTTTTAGAAGTCTTCGGTAGTAGTAGAAGTATTCGGTAGTAGTAATCTCTGGTTCTGACCGACCGGCACTTGCGAACAGCTTCTGCTTCGGGCGCCACGCGGCAAGAAAGACTGAGGAAGATGGCGTCGGCTGATGCCTTTATACCCGAATAACTGCAGCTATGACGTCGGGTGAAGTGCGACACCAGCCGAGGCCAGACCCAGACTTTGGAATCCGGCCGACCGAAGGGCTGCCTGACGACAGGACAACCCATTTGTAAGGACTGCAGATGCATCCTTGAAGGACATCAATGCCTGCACCAACTGCAAATTCGCTGAAACCAAACAATGATTGAAAACAGTTGGGGACTCTTCAGTTTCAGGAATTAGGAATGTGAGATTACATGTGATGAGACTGTTTTCACGGAATGGTACATGTATGGAACAGAAGGCTGCATCAGATGTATTAGGGAAAGTCAGTTAATTGTTAATGCCAGTGAATCAAGAGAAGTTAGAAGTTGGAGCACAAACTGAATATTTTTGTAAGCAGGCTTCACGTAATAATTACAGTTCTAGATATCTACTTCTCATAAGGGCATCCTACTGCAGCAGAGATCTGACAGAAAAAAAAATAACATCAGCTACCTGAAGGCCAGGATCCATGTCATCATATGAAGGTTAGCCAGGGAAATCACACAGGGATGCAATGCCTGAAAAGGGCATTAAGCTGAACAACAGCCTCTGCCAGTATATCACAACCAAAATATGGGGGACTTTGGGGTTTGTGGTTTCAATGCATATCAAGGAAAAAGGCGGTCATACTCAAATTAAGGTATTAAAATAATTTTAGCAATGGCTCTACGAGCAGCAGGTGAAAGGAGATGAGCAATCTTCTGACAGTTTTAACTGACCAAAGACTTGGTCACAAAATTTGTGAGTGGTAAAGGAAAGGGTATGGTTGAGTATTGGGGTCTATATTACAAGATCAAATGCTTAGGTGATCGAACACTAAACACTGAACTTGTAATATCAAAAGCAAAAAACAGCGAACGGCCGATTTAATGCAAGGAAAGATTTCCCTTGGCCGTTCGCCAGATTTTGCCATTTTGTCTACTGTAGAGCGATCTCAGAGTTGGTATATTTAGTTGGGGGTGTGTGGGGGGGCACAGCCCCCCATGTCGGGGTGGGGGTGGGGTGTGAAGCCCCCACTTAGTTTGGGTGTAAAGTTTTTCTTTTCCCCATGGCCGACTGACGTGTTTTCCTGTGCTGTTCGATGTTTTTGGGTTCGATATTACAAGTTCGATGTTTAGGTGTTCGATCACATAAGCATTCGATCTTGTAATATAAACGCGAGTATTATGCCTAAATACCTCTGTTCACTGACATCAGATATTATGTTCCTATTAAGATTTACTATGAGACTAGGCGGAATTGTGGGTAATTTCTTGGCTAAAGCAAAGACCATGACACTGACTTTTTTAGGGTTAATTAGTAATTTTAGTAGAGGACACGGTGCATAACTAAGGGAAATTGTCCTGCAACTTGGTTCGCAGATCACTGTGATTAGTACTAGATTGCAGGAGCAGAGTAGCATTTGCATACATTATCAATTTAAGATTTGGTAATTCTATGTGGAGATGATTTATAAGGAAAGAGAAGAGAACCTAGCAGACACGCTTGTGGTACACCTGTATTAAGTTTACCAGCAGAAGAGGATGTGACATTGTTGTGGACTTGCAAGGTTCTATCTTTCAGACTGCTGCAAAACCAGCAGATACCTCCAAAGTTGAATCTTTTGAGTTTGTTGAGAAGAAGGGTATAGCTGACAGTTTCAAAAGTCCTTGTCACGACAAAGAGACTTGCAGTAATAAATCTTTCATTCACTTTGCAGTAAATGAGATCAGTCGCCATTAACAGAGCAGCAGAGATACTGAGGGCATTGAGAAAACCATGCTGTGCATCACATAACAAGCTATCGCTGTTAAGGTTCTCAAGTAGCTGTAGTACAAAAATGGCTTCAAATAGTTTGATAATACGTCACAGGGAAGAAATAGGTCTATAATCCTTCAACCCATTATGAGAAGTAATTTTAGGTAGAGGGATTATAACTGTGTGAATGAATTCAGAGGGACACTACCTGAAGTGAGAGAGAAGTTAAAGATATGAGTAAGGGGGTTTAGCAATTTTTTCAGATGCAAGCCTTGGGAAAGCAGAATGAAGATAGCTGAATTTACATCCTAAACTGCTGAGTTTGAGAAGTAGGGGCATGATCTGTTTTACTGAAATTTCAGAGAAGTGAAATACTGCTGCATAACAGGCTACAGGGTATACATCAGAGGATGAAGGTTCTTTGCTCTTCATTGGTGGGGGGACTAAATTGCTGGAAAGGCTTTAGTTATTTCAGTTATGATGGACTGCAAAAAGTGAGAATAATCATTAGCAAAGGTTGTGTGATTCAATGTTATTGATAACAGTACCAGGAATACTACTCACAGCTGAAGGTGCTCTCACCAAACAAAAGGAAGAAAAAGCTGTAAAAATGTGAAAGCAGCCACCACGAATATCAGCAGGACATAGGTTACAGCAACTCCCAAGTAATGACCATAGGCAATCTTTCAAAAACAGCAAGAACTTTTATTCAAATAACATGAAATGAGCGCTTTCGCATAGCCAAGCTATGCTTCTTCAGATATCAATTCAAAATGAAATCTGTAATGCTTATATACAGCTTTTGGGCGGGCTCATTAAACATACAAGTGCAATTAATCAATTATAAATTAGTAGTCATAGAGACAAAAAACAATCTAAACAGTTTAAAAAGCAGTTTAAAAAACAGTTTAAAATGCATTACCTAAAACTGTTCATATAAAATATGCACACAGCGATGCAATAATGAATCATAACCATCATTCAAATCAAACAACAAAATTCACCTAAAAACAGCTCCAAAAAATTCTGCAACATCAGATATACATTTTAGTTCAGTATTATGCTGACCTTCATTTTCGTCAAGCATAACAGCCATTGCTGTGTTCAGCATAATAAAACTAAATAAAACAACTCACTGCTCACTAGCGTGAATATATCAAAAATAGACATGAGGAACGCTGAAAATCTACGACCAAGCGTACAACATAAAAATAGAGCTTACTTTGCCTCAGTAGGACATTTCACGATCCAAAACCAGGTATATGTTTACAAACCATTTCTACTTTGTGTATAGTACACATCCAAAAGCGTTCGTAGCTATACGGAGAATCACATGCTTCTGAAGGATGACTTGAAGAAGACAAGGCTTCTTCTGGGTCCTAATGCCTAGAGTATACATAACTTTACAAGCATTAAACAGTGTTTATAACAACTGCCGAAGTTGCTTGAAACTTAATCATATCAATGAAAGGGGCATTGGTTCAAATACCGTAACTAAATGCCTCCCTTCTATGAACATATAAACTAAATACATGGCTAATAAAATGAGAAAAATGAGAAAATACATACAATATGTAAAAAATATATACACAACCATAAAAGATATGTGCAAACAAGCATGAGAGCCTGTATATATGGTGAATCCAAGCTCATCATATTAGCAGCTAGACTATAAGACCTCTCAGAATGTCAAATAAAGCAATGGCTTGAATAAATATAAAGGGTGACCTGTCTATGCTGATTAAAGGTGTATCAAGCCAACATAGGCTAGAAACCACCCTGCGATGTGCCTACTAAGAGGCATTAAGATGCATGCATAAAACCTCATATCTTCATGCTGTTATGTATTAGACTTATAAAAAGGAATCATTAAGTATGGAAAATGTAGATATAAAATCAAAAGTTACAGAAAAATGATACCAGTGAGTAATTCCTCTATATTAGAGATAATGTTCATGCCATAAGACAAGCTAATATTAATAAACATAGGGTATGTACTAGGTAAACCTCAAAAAAGGGGATATTAATGGAATGGGAGCACCCTCAGACCATGGCTAAAAAATAGACAAAGTCATACAAGAATATAAATGTTAGAGCCATCATGTCCAAACAGTATAATGGTAAAAGAACCCTACATATTTAGGAGCGAGATAAAATATAGTAAACTTATGCAATCCTATCTACGTTCAAGTAGTATAGGTTTTAAAGGTATGTAGCTATTCAGGCCCGGGGGAAGGTGTGCTGCTAACTTGAGTATCCAGTGTAACTCAGCCTTGGCTAGCATCTGTTCATTGCTACCTCTCCTAGCTGTGGGTCTAATAATCTGTAAGACTCTAAAGGCAAAACAATGAGAGGGATATTCTTGTATGTGTTTAGCCAAGGCATTGGTCTCATCTTGTCTTCTAATTTCATAGAGATGGTTATAAATGCGATCACGCAATCTCCTCTTGGTTAAGCCTACGTAAAAGGCTGAGCAGAAAAGACAAGTAGCCAAATAAACAACATTTTTTGTATTGCAATCTGCATAAAATTTAGGTTTAAAAGTTATATCCATGCACGGGTGCTTGAATTCCTGCTTTACTAAGGCTATTACACCTGGGACAATGTAGACAAGGGTAAGTCCCTTTAGTTGTTATATCACCCAAGAGTAGACATGTGGGTTTGCTTACATTAGTAATATGTTGATCATTACATAGTTGTTTCCTTAAATTATCACTGTTTTTATAACAGAATCTGGGTGAAGAACCCACTATATCCTTGATCTGCTTGTTCCCAGTGAGAACATTCCAGTTTCTTCTGATGATACATCTAATACTTTCAACTTCACTGGTATATTTAATGACATATTGTAAGGTATTACCATCACGAGTCAAATCCACAGGGACTTTATTTCTAAACCCATGGGTTGTATGTGACTCACAAATGTTGGCAGAATCTATGTCACCAATAATTTTCCTCCTGATATCTCTAACCATCTGCATATCATAGCCCCTTTCATTAAACAGATATTCTAACTTGGTGGATTCTTCATGTAAATCTTTCACATTCTGACAGAGTCTGAATACCCTGGTGAACTGACTGGTTACTATCCCACGAAAGGTAAATGCTGGATGCATGCTATCAGCAGCCAGCAATGCATTTCTCCAGGCAGTTTTCCTATACAATGTAGTGGTAATGAGTCCTTCATCAGTTAAGCGTATCGTAACATCTAAAAAATTTACCTGGTAATGGGAGCTCTCTACCGTAAACTTCAAAAAATTGGTGGTAGAATGCAGATGTTCCAATAATACTAAGAAGTCTGTCCTGGATCCTTCCCAAATTAGGAGTATATCATCCACAAACCTTTTATAATATTTAACCTGGTTAAAGGATGTATGACCAAATAGAAACTGTTTCTCCCACCAATAAACTACGAGGTTAGCATATGTGTTGGCACAGGGGGTCCCCATAGCTACCCCCCATGCCTGCAGGAAAAACTCATCTCCAAACATGAAAACATTATTGCTAAGAACTATATCCAACAATTGCGTAACCAAAGTGATTCTATCAGTGGAGAATTGAGTTTCCTTGTGTAGTAGTTCTCTAATATATTGAGTGCCTACCTCATTGGGGATAGATGTAAAAAGTTTCTCAACGTCCATGGTTACAAGTAGGTAACTTCCCCTAGATTTCTCTAAATGTACACTTTTCAGGGTCTCAAGTAGTTGGTAGGTATCCCTAAGTATATTACTACAGCTATCTACCACTGGACGTAAAATACTCTCAAGAAAGGTAGAAATATGGGCCGTAACCCAACTCCCACCTGCTACAATGGGTCTCATGGGAATGGGCCATGTCTCCTTATGGACCTTCGGAGGCCCTTAAGAATGGGTATAATCGGGTCAGTTTGCAACAGATACTCATATAACTCTAAACTGATCTGCCTGCATAGCAGTAGATCATAGATGTTATCCTTAACATTGTTCACAATGGTAGACACATGGTGTGTGGAAATACAGTATACGTGTTATGATCAGATAACAGTTCAAACATGCACTTCTTATAATCCTCTGAGTCCATTAATACTACCCCCCCCCCTTTATCTGCAGGTTTCACAACTAATTTATCATTGCCCTTAAGCCAAGTTAGGGCACAATTTTCTTCTCTATTGAGATTATAAAACCTCCCTTTCCTGTTATGTTTTGAGGAAAACAACATATATAAATCATTTTCACAAAGATCCAAAAAACATTGTAACATTGGTTGTAATGGGGGTGAAAAGGTACTCTTTTTCTTGAAAATATGTAGTGGTTCATTTGAATTAATACTGCTATCATTATTCGCAAAAAAAAGTTTAAGACTAACACGTCTACAGAAGAGTCTCAAGTCCAGTAGTGTATCTTCTAGTAAGGCTCTGGCAGCAGGAATAAAAGAAAGGCCTCTGTTGAGAAGGCTGAATACAGCTGGATCAATAGCAACATTAGAAAAATTAAACACCAGAGTCAGTACCTTGTCCTTCTGTTGGACATGTTCCGTTCGACAGAATATTTGCGTTTTCGCTCCCTGCTGCTGGAACGCCTCCTTGTGGGGTAAACTTCCGTTGATAGGGTAAAAAAGGGGGATTCTTCATATCTTTCACATTCTTATTCTTGGATATGGCTCCTGTACAATGATGGTTCAGCAGGGCTTCCTGATTTGGTGGTGGTGTGTCCATACTCTGGATCTCAATGGGGTCCAAATCACGAATCCGTTAGAAACCGTCACTGTCTGCAACGTGGGTGGAGATCTAGAGATGATGATGTAGGATCATTGGTAGCTTCTAAGCCAGCAGAGACATGTGCCTGATGAGTGGTATTACGAATGGCATTAGCTTGTTCACCCTGATGTCTAGGCCACACAAACACTTGGCCATTTTGAAAGTCTGTGTGGTCTCTCTTTAATTTATGTTGCTTGGTTTTACTCAACCTTTCACCAAAAGTTTTAACATGTGTAAAAACTGCACATAACTTCTCGCTACAATAATCAGAAGAGAAATTGTCGAGAATATATTGATAAAGAACATCTGTTTTGTTCCGAAGTTCAGTTTCTAATGGTGAAAAATAAGACAACAGGAGTCTCACATAATCAAACCCTAGATTAATATTTAAGTCCTGCCATTGCTTTAACAGAGACGGATGGGAGTCCCCATAGGTAGGCATGCAGAACACCCGCATGCCTCTGGGGACTACCTTATAGTGCAGACACGCTTCTAGGTGTAGTCTTTGCCACAAATATCTTTGTAGTTGATAAAGGTTGTTCTCTAGCATTCTCAATTGGTCATGGAACTCTTGTAAATTTTCGCCAGTGTCATTAGCATTTCTTAAAGTTGGTGCCTCATTCAAATCCAGTGACAATAAAGGGTTAATGTCTTGTACAAACAGACCTGTCCATAAACGAGACGTCTCCCTCGACCCTGGAGTGGAAGCATTCCCAACATTTTGATTATCCATCGTGGGCACAGAGTAGTAGACAAACAGCAGATGAAGATAACAGTACCAGGAATACTACTCACAGCTGAAGGTGCTCTCACCAAACAAAAGGAAGAAAAAGCTGTAAAAATGTGAAAGCAGCCACCACGAATATCAGCAGGACATAGGTTACAGCAACTCCCAAGTAATGACCATAGGCAATCTTTCAAAAACAGCAAGAACTTTTATTCAAATAACATGAAATGAGCTTTCGCATAGCCAAGCTATGCTTCTTCAGATATCAATTCAAAATGAAATCTGTAATGCTTATATACAGCTTTTAGGCGGGCTCATTAAACATACAAGTGCAATTAATCAATTATAAATTAGTAGTCATAGAGACAAAAACAATCTAAACAGTTTAAAAGCAGTTTAAAAACAGTTTAAAATGCATTACCTAAAACTGTTCATATAAAATATGCACACAGCGATGCAATAATGAATCATAACCATCATTCAAATCAAACAACAAAATTCACCTAAAAACAGCTCCAAAAAATTCTGCAACATCAGATATACATTTTAGTTCAGTATTATGCTGACCTTCATTTTCGTCAAGCATAACAGCCATTGCTGTGTTCAGCATAATAAAACTAAATAAAACAACTCACTGCTCACTAGCGTGAATATATCAAAAATACACATGAGGAACGCTGAAAATCTACGACCAAGCGTACAACATAAAAATAGAGCTTACTTTGCCTCAGTAGGACATTTCACGATCCAAAACCAGGTATATGTTTACAAACCATTTCTACTTTGTGTATAGTACACATCCAAAAGCGTTCGTAGCTATACGGAGAATCACATGCTTCTGAAGGATGACTTGAAGAAGACAAGGCTTCTTCTGGGTCCTAATGCCTAGAGTATACATAACTTTACAAGCATTAACAGAGGATGAAGGTTCTTTGCTCTTCATTGGTGGGGGGACTAAATTGCTGGAAAGGCTTTAGTTATTTCAGTTATGATGGACTGCAAAAAGTGAGAATAATCATTAGCAAAGGTTGTGTGATTCAATGTTATTGGTTCATTCCTGGCAGGTGACAAGTTATTTAATGCCCAGTTAAGTGCTTTATTTCTTTCCAAAACTACTGGGTCTAGACCAGTTTGCTTCTGGCTTCTATCTAAGGTACAGTGCATTTACAGTATTTGTTGCAATTCTTGTTTCTTTCTTTCAACTCAGAAAAGTTTGATGTAGTTCTGTATTGTTGTGTGCTCCTTTTCCAATTCTTCCAAGCTGAATCTCCAGCTTCAATTTTGTTTTTACTAAACACTGAAATCCATGAGCAACACTGTGATCTAAGCCACCTTTACTGTAAAACGGTACAGTGTATCCCGAATTGTGGTCAGTTTTGTGCTGAAAAATGTTAAAGCAGAGGTGCGTATAGACATGGCATACAAGGGGGTCCAATCTATAGCACTGAGTAGGGTGTTGAGAGATTTGGTAGCTTACTATGAGGGAAAGATCATCCTTCAATTATTTGAGGAGGTTTTTTTATACATATTCTGAATCACCAAACTGATCGAATGAGTGAGTGACCACTCAGAGGATTGGGAAGTATTTCAGTGTGAAGATACCTATTTTGCATGCTGGTTATTATTAGGTCAAGTGACGAGCTAGAGACAGTTCTTGTATTAGCTCATCAAGGTGTCTGAATTATTTAGGCCAGGCTAAATTGCTGCAGCAGGGTGTCTTTCCCAATAAGACTGATACTGCCTCTCTAGGGAGCATACATTATAGAGTTTGATGTAAAACAGAGACAGAGGACGGTGGGGGTGCGTGTGTAAACCTTGGCGATCCACATGTGAATATGCCCACGTAATGCAATGGGAGGCAGTATCCCACAACTGAAATTGACATACTCTGTTTGATTAGAACTGACACACCGCCACCAAATCTAGGGGGCAGCAATCATCCTTCAACCAGGTTTCTGATACAGCAAAAATATGGAGATTTTCTGTTAACAGCCATGCTTCAAAACTGGTCCATTTATTATTAAGACTACATGCATTAAGGCAAGCAATTTTAAGGCCTTTATTTCTGATATGAAAGGTAACAGGGTTCTGAAACTGAAGTGTTCCTGGGCTTGAGTGGAAATCTCATGAACGTATACATTTGAGCAAGAGATGGTGAGAATATCCTTAATTTTTAGAGTGGGGATCGATGACCTTTGCAGGAGTATAGATTGCAGTATAAATGTTTTTCCTAGCAGCATAAGTGAGTTTAATGCTGCTTTCAATCAATAACTTGTGTACTCATATTGGATTGATATTGAACAATATTAGACCCTGTACTTTCAGAAGTACAAATGTGTAAACTGAACTTACTGTGACAGTAAAAGTACAAATTATCACTGCTACAGTAGCCTGAGTAGTAATTACATTGCCTGGATGCCAGCAAAGAAGAAATCTGGAGAACCTGAGACAAAATTAAAAAAAGAGAAGAGAAAACACTGGCTGAGAAGAATCATGCAGCTGTTCAGCAAAAAGCAGTTGAAGTTACAGCTTTGGTGCAAGAGATGGCTTTTGGTAATTTAAAGAAAAATACATCAAATGTACTCAGATATAATTAAAATACATAAAACACAAACAATATATCAACTCAAATAACAAAATTCTGGAAAAACAGAAGCTTTAACTAGTTCTTCAGATGAACTGATAGAAATGCAAAAATCGGAGGATGAGATAAAGTAAAGGCCGTCTTGAGTAACAGTCTTCTCAAGATCCATTTCAAAAGAACAGTAGAATTAGAAGACAGTGTGAAGAAAAAAAATCTGAGATGTTTTGCTGTAGCAGAGAAATTACAAAGAACAGACTGCACTCATTTTATGAAAGTATGATTAAGCAAATGGATTGCTATTTCCACAGCAGGATTTGTTAATTGAAAGGGCACATTGTGTGCATCCCTCAAACCTGGCAATGAGAAAGCAACCAAGGACTATATTAGTATAGATGCAATCAGACCAGCAGAAAGAGTTGATCCTGACAAAATTGCGTCAGAAAGGAAAATACTGACGACTGGATACAATGTGCTTATGGAAAATGATTATTCAGAGTACATTAGGCAGAAGAGAAGCAAGTTTATCCCAGTAAGCAGGGAATGTCAAGAGGCATGTGTGAGACCGCTGCACCCATCTGTCTTCAGAATATTTGTTCCTAGAGAATTCAAGTAATTTTTAATGCAGAACAAGCTAAAGAAAAAATAAAGCTTATTCAACAAAACGATTGAGCCAGCAAGTATAAAGGGACACCGGTTCTTTCTTCCTACAATAACAAAACCCAAATGGAGACTTTGCCAGTGAAACCTTTTCCATTATTTCACAGGAAAATGCTTTAAAGATTGAAAAGCACTGGAGCCGGTTAGAAAATTACAAGCTTCTTGGAACTGAACCAGAGATTAGTGTTTAGATGGAGATAATCAGGAAGAAGACCAGCAACACTGAAATTAGTGAATAAATACAAGAATATAAAGCATGAAACTAAATACAGGAACAGACATGTGAAACACAGCATTGCAAAAAAAAATGGCTGAGAAAGACTGGTCAATGTTAAGGGTTTAAATAACAAAAAAGAAATGCACTTCCTGTACACTCCTTACCTTGGAGAAAGCAGACATATGTGCTGTCATGGAAACATGGTTCAGAAAGTACAGTTGTGTACACTTACCATAAAGGCAGATGTTCAAGTGTATTCACTGTTGCAGTCATTACATTTGGGTAAGCTGCTGGCAGGTTGCCCTCAGTAGGCCTGAATTCCAAAGTCTTGGGTCCTGCATCAGTTGCGGTCTCCTCTTCCATGACGTCAGGTTGTCAGGGGTATAAAACAAGGAGCCGAAACCATTTTCTTTTGCCCCATATGTCAAGTGCACCCAAAAAGGTAGCAAAAATATATATGTATAAAAACTATATATACATGCATCAATATAAACTTTACCTTCATCTACAAGCAAATACACCACACAGGTTGTAGAAGATAGAGAAGGATAGATAAACTCCAGAATGAAAGGGGGATGGCGGGCGGGTAACCTGGACTGCAACAGTGAATACACTCGAACATATACATTTATGGTACGTGTACACAACTGTACTATGTTCTTTGTGTTTCACTGTTGCAGTCATTACATTTGGGTAGAATCCCACAGCTATGGTTGGGAGGGTGGAGCTAAACAGCATTAGGTGTGGCTATAAGGCCCTGCAGAACTGCAGTGGCAAAGCCTGCCCTGGACTTAGAGTAGAGAGGCAAATGATAATGCTTTGTAAATGTGTAGACAGAACTCCAAGTAGCAGCCTCTAGAATGTATTTGGTTGGTACTCCTCTGAGAAAGGCTGCTGAAATAGCTGCAGCTCTGGTGGAATGAGACCTAATGCCCTTGGGCACAGGTTTACCATGGTGTAAGTAGCAGAAACGAATACAGTGGCTTATCCACTTTAAAATAGTCTGCTTTGAAAGAGCCTTTCCTTCTGATCCTGCAGCATATGTCACTAGCAATTGCTCAGTTTTTCTGAGAGCTTTAGTCCTGCTCAAGTAGAATCTTAGCTATCTGTGTACGTCCAAGGAATGCAGAATTTTCTCCCCCTTGTTCTGCGGATTTGGATAAAAGGTTGGCCGATGAATAGTTTGGTTAAGAACCACACTGGAAACCACTTTAGGTATAAATGTTGAATTTGCCCTCAGAGACGCCCTGTCTGGGTAAAATATGATAAAAGGCTCCACGGCCATGAAGGCCTGTGGCTCTGAGACGCTTCTTGCTGAAGTAACTGCTAGTAGCAGAGCTGTTTTCCATTATAAGAACTTTATATCAGCAGTAGCAGCTGGTTCAAATGGAGGCAGGGTGAGCTTTTCCAATACATAATTGAGATCCCATGCAGGTATTGGTGATCTTTTAGGAGGCCTTACATTTTTGGCTCCTCTAAGATACTGCTTTAGTAAAGGATGAGAAAAGATTGACGGCTCTGTATTATAATGAGCCAAAATGGCAGAGGCATGGATTTTAATTGATGAGAAAAGCCTTTGTCAAGCATCTCAGTCAAGTATTGGAATTTCTGAGGAATATTTGGTTCTGCTGTATCAGTTCCTTGTGCTTGATTCCAAGCACAGAATCTCTTCCATTTATCAGCATAAGATTTTCTAGTACTAGGCCTTCTGGCTTCCAAAATGACATCCATCACGGCTTTACTGAGAGGTGTTGTTTGTATAACTATATGATCAGCCATGCTGCCAGGTTCAGTGTCTGGAGTTGATTGTGCAGGATCTGATTGTTTTGCTGGGACAATAGTTGAGATCTTTGAGGTAAGGTCCAAGCTGGGTATTGAGAGAAGTTCCTTAGGACTGGGTACCAGTATTGGCGGGGCCAGTCCGGGGCAATCAGTATCATCTTTGGTTTCTCTTGTCTTGACTTTTAGGAGGACCTTGGGAAGAAGAGGCAGAGGAGGAAAGGCGTAAACTGATAGGTTTTTCCAACTGAAGGATAGGGTGTCCACTTTCCATGCTTGTCTGTGATATGTCCTTGTGCAGAATCTTTTTAATTGGTAATTTTGAGGAGAGGCAAATGGATCTATGTCTGAGCTCCCCCATTTCTTTGTTATCATGCTGAAGGCTTGTGGATCTGGTTTCCACTTGTGAGGCTCCATAAGGTTTCTGCTTACATCGTCTGCCAGAGTATTTTGTTTTCCTGGCAGTAATTGAGCTTGAAGATGTATTTGGTAGGTCAAAGCTGTGCCCCACAGTGCCATGGCTAATCTGCAAAGGGGGTATGAGTGCGTGCCCCCCTGCTTGTTTATGTACCACATGACCGTGGTGTTGTCCGTCTTTATTAGTAGTTGTCCTGGATGAAGTAAATCCTTGAAGGCTGTCAGGGCATTTTGAACAGCTAGCATCTCTTTCTGGTTGAGATGTAGATGCATTTGTTTTGGGGTCCATATGCCCTGAATGCATCTTCTCACCATGTGGGCCCCCCATACATAATCTAATGTGTCTGTTGTTAATGTCTGGCTGGCAGGGGGCAGACCGTCCCATGTTTGGGTGACATGCCTTTGCCCACCATAGAAACTCCTGTTGTAGGCAGGGAATGAGGAATCATTGTTTCCAGACTGTGGCAATGTTGACTCCATAAACTTTTTAGGTACCATTGAAGTTTCCTCATATGTAGTCTTGCATATGGAATCAGTAGGATGCAGGATGCCATGAAGCCCAAAGCCTGCAGAATTTGTCTTGCAGATAACTGGGTTTTTGTTGCCATCAGTTTGAAGTAAGAAGTCAGTTGCCTTTGTTTGTCTCACGTGAGGTAAGCCATATGGGCAGATGTAATCAAGCTTGCACCCAGGAATGTTATCTTTTGAGAGGGTACCAGTTGTGATTTATTTTCGTTTATTGTGTACCCTAGGCATGTTAGATGCCTTTTCACAAACGCCAGGTGTTGAAGAAGAATGCCCTTATTCTCTGCTTGAATGAGACAGTCGTGCAAGTAAGGATATATTTGTATACTTCTTTGTCTGGAAAATGCAATCACTGGTGCCAGGCACTTTGTAAAGACCCTGGGCGCAGTAGATAAGCCAAAGGGCAGTGCAGTGAATTGGTAATGCATTAAGCCAGCCTTGAATCTGAGGTATCGTCTGCACGATTGCCTTACTGGGACATGCAGTTATGCCTCTTTTAGGTCTAATGTCACAAGCCAAGCATTCCTGCCCAGCATGGGCAGAAGCTGCTGCAAAGTCAGCATTTTGAATTTTGGAATGTCCAGGTATGTGTTCAAAATCGATAAATCCAGTATTGGCCGGTAGGTTTTGTCCTTTCTGGGTACCAAGAACAGTCTTGAGTAAAAACCTTGTCCTTTTTCCTGTTCTGATACGGGCTGAATGGCCCCCATATCCATGAGGGACGTAACCTGTTTCTGTGCCTCTGCCCATTGATTTTTTGGCAGATCTGGCCAACTGTTTGCAATTGGCAGGGTATGGAAATGGAATCTGTATCCCTGTGATACTATGTTTAGTACCCACTTTTCCTGGGTTATTAACTGCCAATTTTGAGCAAAACGTGCTAATTTTCCCCCTAGGGGTGCTGCCAAAAGATAAGTGGTTGGTGAAGGCAGAGGGAAGTCATTGGGACTGTTTTCTGTAGGTTTGCGCTTTATCTCCTCCAGATTTGGAGGTAGAAGCACCCCATTGCTTTGACCTGTATGAATCTTGGGCTTAGTATCTGGAACCTTTAGGGCATCTGGATTTGCCCCTTTGAGCTCTGTCTGACACAGGAAAGGACCAATTTTTTGTAGGCCAGTATCTACTGAATCTTGGTGGCTGCACTTGTAAGAAGTCTTTTACAGTTTGCATAGACTTAGCGTTGTCTTCCATTTTCTTTAAAACCTCTTCTGCCTTAATACCAGATAGAGTATCATGCTGTAAAGGTGCATCTAGTAATTTAGCTTTAATCAGGCAAATTTTGTTCCTTTAACCAGGCATGCCTCCTAATCACAGATCCAGTAACTGCGGCCCTGCAAGAGGCCTCTAAGGAATCAAAACCACATTGCAAAGTATGCTTTCCAATCTGTTCAGCTGCATGCAATAATTCCTGCAATTCTTTATTTTCTGCACATTCAGAAATCAACATAATTTTCTGTTTCAGCAATCCCATAACATGTTGATACTTGAGCATATGAAAATGGCAGTTTAAGGCCCTAATTGCCAAGGTTGCAGATGTATAAACCTCATTTCCCCATCTATCCAGTGCCCTTGAATCTCTGTCAGAGGGGGTAGGATTTTTTGCTGTTGAGGCTTTAACTCCCTTTGGACCCTGTGTAATACTTTCAGGATCAGCAGCAGGGTTTCTAAATAAAAATATGTGTGAGTCAGGGACCCTGTAATGTCTGTCAGGCTTGCTGGGAGCCGGAGGTAAGGAATCAGGGGTTAAACTTCACTCTGAAAACCCATCATCCACAATGTCTAGAACAGGGGGTATGGCTAAACGGCTATGCTGAGGGAGAAGAAGGAAATCCCTGAGCCTCTTTTTTGATTCTGAGAAATCTTGACTCTCCCTGTGAAAATGCCCCCTCAAAGTATGCAAGGTTTCTCCAAATGAATAATCCTCAGGAGGTGATGAAGATGGTATGGACTCCTCTGCATCAGAATCCTCATAGGGAGGTATAGATAATTCCTGATCAGATGAGGAATCAGAAGAAACAGAAACCTGATCTGAAGATACATAAGTAGTGCCTTGCTTAGGCCTCTTATCTGGAGGGGGATGGGAACCGCTGATCAAGGTAATAAGGTCTTCAGCCATTTTGATCATCTGTTTTTTAGGCATAGAAGCCTGTGCATGTGGCTCAGGGGTTGTTTTTTTAGTTTTAGAAGTTGCTTTTGTCTTTGATTTTGCAGCGGTCATCGGTTTGATATAAAAATGTTGAAGCCTGAATACAGCCTCAGAAGCTGGTGCCTGTTCAGCAGCTCTGGACCCATCCGAGTGAGATACATCTGTGGGTCCAATACTTTGAGCATCTTGCGGCATGCCGGACTCCACATGGATGTCGGTAGGGGCCTGCAACTCGAAAGTAGCGGGTATCAGGGGCTGCAAAAGCGCCTCACTGAGTACCGGCGAACCGGCGACTGGCTTAGGAGAAGCTTTGTCGGTTTTGAACCTCGACTGTCTCCCTCTGTCCTTTTCTTTGCGCTTTTTATGTACTCCGGTAGTCGGATTGCTATCCGACGACATTTCTGGGTAGTTAAATCCATTTCCAAAATACTTTGTGGCAAAAATATACCAACGCTTAATAGTGCGTTGGTTAAATCTAGCACAAAACCGACAGCCAGGCACGTTGTGATCAGGGCCTAGGCAAGGAAGACAGTATAAATGGAAATCCTTATGAGGTATTTGCTTCCCACAAGTAATACAATTATTAACTTTTTCTGACATGGGAATGGAGCAAGAAAAAAGTTTCCCCAACGGGGTACTTAACTTTAGTGAAGACTTCGGTTCTGAAACTCAAATTCGAATATTTCAGGAGTCGGCCGACCTGCACCTGCGAAATGCTTCTGCTTCAGGCACCGCGCGGCAAGAAAGACTAAAGAAAATGGTATTGGCTGCTTGTTTTATACCCCTGACAACCTGACGTCATAGAAGAGGAGACAGCAACTGACACAGGACCCAAGACTTTCGAATTCAGACCGACTGAGGACAACCTGCCAGCAGATTACCCAAATGTAATGACTGCAACAGTGAAACACGAAGAACATCCATGGAGAACACCCTGGCTATCAAAGGCTACAATGCCTTTCATACATTTCAGTCCACCTCAACCAAGAATAAAACAAAGGAAGGAGGTAAGGACACTGACATACTGATCTAACATGACTCGCTTGAGCTGCTCCATGCCCAACTAAAGAATAGCTATGCAAGAACTTACTATAACCTCAGATGTCCTTCTCTTCCATGTTGCAGTATTCATAACAGTATGGAGGTTGCAGACATCCGGCCAGTATACCAAAGTCTTAGGAGCAGGGGTACATGCTACGTTGCTTGTCAGGGCCATAAACCGACATTGGCTATAAAAGTGAAGTCTGCACATACCCCCTTCAGAAATGACTGCCGCATACAATAGTACCCCTGGGGAGCAAGGAAAGGAAGCTTTTCAGACCCACATATGCCACAAGGCCAGAGGAGCCCAATAAATGTATGTGCCTGTTACAGTGCCCAGTTTGGATGGAGAGAAGGTATGGAAAATCACTCCAGATGGACAACATAGAGCAAGATGGGGTTGGGGGGGGCTGAATACTGCAACATGGAAGAGAAGGACATCTAAGGTAAGTTCTTAAACAACTATTCTATGTTATTCTATTCTCATGTTGCAGTATTCATAACAGTAGGGAAGAGTAACCAAGCTTTAGGTATGAACATGGGAAATAGGATAAGGGCCCTGGTCTATGAGAGCCTGTAAGACTGACCTAGCAAACCCAGTTCTGAGACCAAGTCTAGCTTGTAGTGCTTCGTAAAGCTATAGACTGAGGACCAGGTGGCCGCTTACAGTATGGAAGCATAGTCCATCCCCTTGAAAAAAAACTGCTGAAGAGGCAGCTACCCTAGTAGAATGCGCTCTGACATTGGTAACTAAAACCTTTCCACGAAAAGAATAACAGGCAGAGAGCTTTGGAAATCCATGATGTTGTAGTCTGTTTACAGACTGCCTTCCCCAAGGCCTTTGGGTGAAAGGGGACAAACAGCTGGTCAGACATTCTAATGTCTTTTTAATGGTCTTGTCCAGGTAATACTTAAGCTGTCTATGAACATCCAAGGAATGAAGGGTTCTTTCAGATGGATTTTGAGGTTGAGGGAAAAAAACAGAGGTTAACGGCTTGATTCAATGACAGTTCATTAACCACTTTAGGCATGAACAAGGGGTTAGGCCTGAAGGAGACCTTGTCCTTATGGAAGATGAGGTAAGGGGGGGATTAGCCATCAAGGCCTGGATTTCTGACACCCTCCTGACAAATGTGAGGGCTACCAGCAGTACTGTTTTCCAAGTACATAGTTTCAGTGGTGCTAAGTGACCTGGTGCAAAAAGAGGAAGTGAGAGTTTTTCAAGGACAATGTTAAGGTCCCATAAAGGTGGTAGTCGGTTTTCGAGGGGGTCTGATATGGAGGACCCCTGTTAAGAATAGTTTTACCACTAATCTGGATGCCAAGAGAGGAACCAAAGTGAGACGGGCAGAAATGGCTGACAAGTGTACCTTAACAGAAAAGTCAGTCAGTCCTGAATGTAGAAGCTCACACAAGTAAGAAAGGACCATAGGTACAAAAATAAGAAAGGGGTCTTGTTTTTTCTTTTGACACCACCTGGAGAATCTTTTCCATTTTGACAAATAATTTCTCCTGGTACTAGATTTCCTGGCCTTCTGCAGGACATTGAGTATGTCCTCTGAATACAGGTGTCTGAAGGGGATCAGAACTCTATCACCTATACAGTGAGTCTGAGGTTGAGCATCTGAGGGTGCCTTTTGTGAGTAGGTTGAATAGGTGGGGGTAACCTCAGGTAATTGCCTTGGCTAGAATGCTAATTTGGCCAAAAGGGAGTCACCAGCAAGATTTTTGGTTCGTCCCTCTGAATCTTCAGAAGGACTCTTTGAAGCATTGTGAAGGGGGAAAGGTATAAAGACACATCCCTGCCCAAGAAAAAGAGAAGGCGTTCACCCTCCAAGCCTGTGGATGTGGATCCTTTGAGCAAAACAGAGGCATCTGCCTGTTCTAAGAGGAGGCAAACAGATCTGCCTAAGGAATATCACAGTTGTGAATAAGCTCCAAAAACACCTCCTTGTGAAGCATTCATTTGTGAGAGGGTGAAGAGGTTCTGCTGATTGTGTCCGTCATCACATTCTCTGCCGAAGGCATGTACACTGCTTGCAGGTGGATGTGCAGTTCTGCTGCCAGTGACCAAATCTGAACTGCCAGGCTGCAGAGCGGGTAGGACCTTGTTTCCCCTGCTTGTTGATATACCACAGGACAGTCACATTGTCTGTGACAACTTTTAAGGTGCCAGGTAGGAGAAATGAGTGGAAGGTTTACAAAGCTAGGAGAAGGGCCCTCATCTCTTTGATACTGATGTGGTCCCTTTGTCTGAGGGAGGATCACTCTCCCTGAACTTTGTTTTGTTTGTTGTGTTTTTTGTAGGACAGCTCCCCAACCCAGGTCTGAAGCATCTGTGAAGATTTGTTGTGATGGTGGAGGAATCTGCAAGGATATACCCTGATTGAGGCATATGGCTGCAATCCACCATTGCAACTCTTTTTTCAGGCTTGGTAGAAGAGTATTCATGGGGTGTGAAGGTTGGTTCCACCAATTCTTCAGCACCCATTGAAATTTTCTCATATGCAGGCTTGCTAAGGGAAGCATGGGTATCAAGGACACCATGTGGCCTAGGACCCTCAGGAATTCCCTGGCTGATAATGTCTGGAGGGAGAGGAGTGCTTGGAGGTAATATACGATGGTTTCCACCTTCTGGCAAGGAATGAAGACTGCCATCTGGTCTGTTTTTATCCTGCACCTCAAGAAAACCAGGTCTTGGGTGGGTGTCAGGTGATATTTTTCCTGATTCACAGTGAACCCCAGATTTGTCAGGGTATTGGACACCATGCCTAGGTAGTGATGAAGGGTATGGCAATCCTGGTGAAGTATCAGGAGGTCATCTAGGTATGGATATATCTGAATGCCCTGCACTCTGCAATGGGTAATAACTGGAGCTAGGCACTTTGCAAATACTCTGGCGGCTGTGGAGAGCCCAAATGGCAATGCAGAAAATTGAAAAAGCAAGGAACCCATAGAAAAGCATAGGAACTTCCTGTAGCTGGGGTGAATAGGAATATGAAGGTCGGTATCCATTCAGTTCCAGGGACACCATGAAGGCTTGGTGAGGGATGAGGGGTAGAAGGTGATGCAAAGTGAGCATTTTAAAGATAGGCACCTTGAGGAATAGATTGAGTACAGACAAATCCAGAATTGACCTCCAAGGGCCATCTTTTCTTGGAACCAAAAACATCCTGGAGTAAAACCCCTTGTTTGTCTGTTCTGAAAGTATTCTTTCTATGCTGCCCTGAGTTTGGAGCTGATCTAAAATTTGGGGGGGGGGGGGGTTTAGAGATAAAACTGACTTGTAGGTGGTTGGGGTGTCCCCTGGAAGGGTGGAATTGTCCAACAAGTCATAAAGTATCCTTTGTGGATGATGAAAAAGATCCAAGCCTCTGAGGTTAGGACCCAAGCCTCTGAGGTTATTTTCTGCCAGGAGGGTAGGGAAAGGGTGAGGTTGTGGGATAAGGGAGTGGAGTTAGCTAACGGGTTTGAGTCACAATGGAGGGGCTCTGTCTTGGCCAGGCAGCCTCCGAAAGAGAGGTGGAGTGGAGATGGAAAGTTGTTTAGAAGTGGAGTGTCTCCTACGTTGCCTCTATCCCTTAGCCTGTTGGGCATTGGAATGAGAAGATTGCCTGCTAACAAAGGTCCTTTGAGGGTAGTTCCAATGATACCTAGGAATAGGAGAGACTAACAAATGCTTTAAATTTTGTAACTCCTTGCCCTTTTCCTGTAGGGATTTAAGGAGCTCTGCAGAAGCCGCACCGAAAAAGGCCTTATTTTCAAGAGGTGCATCTAGCAGTTTGGTCTGGACATCCAAAGGAAGGGGATGTAATCTCACCCAAGAAAATATCTTCTCAAGACAGATCCTGAAACTGCAGATTTGGAGGAAGTGTGTACTGCATCATAACTGCACTTTATGGAGTGTCCGGTCACCTGAGAGGTGGTAAGAGCACAGCAGAGAGTTGTGACTTAGCAGGACAGTCTGGCACATCTGGAATCAGTGCAGACGTTTTTGATAGGTATCTAAAACAAATTTATCCATGTGAGTTTGATAGTTTAGGGTTCTGATGCCAAGAGTGGAGGAAATATATACCTTCTTCCCTAGTCTATCCATAAATTTTCTGTCCTTGTCAGTGGCAAACAGAGAGGTGGAGGGCAGCTATCTAGATGATTTATCTGCTGACACTGCAAAGACAGCAGGGTCTGCAGGAGGGTTCTTGAAAAAGAACTGTATCCTGAGGAACTTTACAAAATCTATATGGACGTTTGGAAGCTGGGGGCTGAGAGTCAGGGGTCTGGGATGCAGACAGAAAGGCATCATGAAAGGCTGGAAGCAGGGGAGGGACTGCAGATGGAGAGGGCTGGTCCATCTACAATAATTCAAATAGATCTCTTTTTTGTTTCAGAGACATCTGCGGCCTGCCACTTAAAATGTTCTCTCATCAGAGAAATGGTGTCCCCAAAGGAGAATTCTTCTCCTGGAGATCCAGGACTAATAGAATCCTTCTCCTCAGGGGTAATGAAGTCCTTGGGGGATTCTACCTGGGAACAATAGGCATGTGATTCATCAAAGGAAGAGAGTTCTTCTTCTGAATCCTCTAAGTCCTGCACAGGTGTAGGTGGTGGCAGAGGTACCTGAGACTGGAGGGCTTGGAAGGCCCTGAAAAGATTTTGGGAAAAAATAACTTCTGGCCTTCACTTCAGCCAGAAGAGTCTCTGAGCTGCAAGCACTCATGGCTATGGAACCCTTGATCATCTTCCATGCAGACCGGGTATCCCTCAGACCTAACCCATCCTTCATGCCCAAGGTGGTGTCTAGTGTGGCTCTCAACCAATCCATTCATTTGCCCACCTTCTTTTCTAATCCCTAGAACAAGGGGGAAAGGATTCTTCACTCGCTAGATGTGCACAGACAGCTCAGATACTATTTGGACAGGACTAAATCCTTCAGAAAGTCTAATCATTTGCTGGTTAGCTTTGCTACAGGGGCAGAAGGCAAAACCATCTCCAGCAAACCATTTCCAAATGGATAGCACACGGCATCCATTTCTGCTACAAGCAGCATGGTAAGCCTCCCTCCAAGGGGGTCAGGACACACTCTACCAGTGCAGCTTTCCTCAGAGGAGTTCCCACCAGGAACATCCTGGAGGCTGCCACCTGGACATCTGTTCACACTTTTACCAAGCATTACCACCTGCCTCTCTTCCCCAAATCCAGGGCAGGGTTTGCCTCTGCAGTCTTGCAGGGCATCCTAGCCAGCCCCTAGCTTCCTTGATTGCCACCACCCATTTCCACAGCTTTGTGAATCTACCCAAATGTGATGACTGCAACAGTGAAACACGAACATAGTACAGTTGTGTGCACTTACCATAAATGTAGAAGTTCGAGTGTATTCACTGTTGCAGTCTTGGTTTCCTTCCCTCCAACCCCCTTTTTTCTCTTACTCCTTTTGTTACCATTCTTCCTTGTTGTTCTCCTTTCCTTACAAGGGACATATTGGTATTTATATTCCACTGGTAGGGTTCTTCCACCAGAACCTGGCCTCCTACTTTGGGGACTCCTGACAGGTTAGGGCAAGAAAGACTGATGTAATGGCATCGGCTGCCTTACTTTGTACTGCTGACGACCTGACGTCGGTCCTCGGGCGACGGCGGCTGACGCAGAGGTGCTAGGTCTCTGGTGTTCGGGCAGGCTGGGGGTTGCCCTGGCGAGGATAGCCCAAGTGTGATGACAGTAACAGTGAATACACTTGACCATCTACATTTATGTTAAGTGTACACAACTGTACTTTCCTTTGTTATAGTTGCTGTAACCTTTATCATATAATTCACTGGTTGCTCCAAGTTTCAGTGGCTTTTTATCCTTTTTAATACTGGCTTGGCAGACACCCTCACACTTTGGTCATCAGAACTTGTGGCGTAAGAGGGGTGTCAGCTTGTGCGGTTTCTTGCTACATTCTGCTTAAACTCAAAAAAGTCAGTCTGGCAGTACAACCTGACTTCCAGATTTTTAATAAATACCCTGATGGGAACATTTTTTTTATTTGCTTGGTTGCCTGTTTCAACTTTCAGGCTTCAGAACTTTGTAAGATTCCGAAGAAAAAGGTGACATATAATGCATGCTTATCCCCACTGTGCCTGTCTTAGCCAATGGAGGGTCAGGCAGACAGTGGACAGTCTCTGGGATTGTTTGGCTCAGAAGTTGTCATGTCTGGTATCAAACTTCTGTGGAGCTGGCCATAACCCACCCTTCCCCACCCCAAGTCAGGGGTGTGATTTGGTGAGGTTGCTTTCCAGGTCACAAATCTAGAGCTAGGATTTTATAGATGCATCTGGCTTGTCCACATCCTGAGCTGAACACTACCCACGATTGAGGTTTTGGTTATCTGTGCATAACTGAAGTTCTCCAGGGTGGACCACCATGTCAAAGTTGAGTAACCCAGTTAAGAGCAAAAAGGATACCTGTTGAGTAACCACAGGCTGTGCTTGGCAGACCTGCTTGCCTTTACCATCCCAGGTTTCTTTCTGTTGGGCTGGGATTTCATGGGATTGGCAGTCACTCTGTCAATAACCTTTGGGTTGGTGGGGGCGGGCCTTTCTCCAAAAAAGGAAAAAAGGAATCCTTATCCTGTGAAGATTCTGATAGTTCTGACTTTGACTTGACCTATGTAGACAATTTCTGCAGCGGTTTGACATTGAGGAAGCATTGTCTTGTGCTTTTGCCCTTAAGGGTTTCTCATATGTAGGACCCTTTCAAAGAATAAGGAAAAACTTCAAATGGGAGGCTGAGGCATGTTCCAAGGCCCGGGTAAGGTGCTGCAGAGAACTGACTCATACCTAGCAATTTTCTATGGCTGAAGTCATAGAAGCCTTGAAAGATGCTCTTGCTAGTGTATCCATGGAGCCAGATTCTCAGCTGCGTGTGCCTAGGTAGCCTTACCAGTTTTACAAATTGTGACTTCCCCCAACTTCCACAAGTGTCATTATAAAAAGCCTTGGAAGATCTGTCTAGTGTCCAGGGATTCCAGTGTAGGAACAACATTAAGTACCAGACCAAAATGCTGAAAAGAATACCAGAAATCCATCCTGAGTCAGCTAAATGAAATGGGTTAGGGGACAGAAGACAATGACTCAAAAAGTAAAATGCTTAACTCAAGCGACATCATTGCCTAGGTTACTAAACACTCCACTGAATGTGGCTGATATGTGGATGTGTCAGTGGGCAGTGGCTACAGGGGTCGCTGTTGGGGAAACATGCCTGGAGGAGGACTTGGCCACTCCAAACAAGCAGAACTTCTAAATTACACCCCCCCCCCCAAATAAAAGGCTTTTATTAGCATTTTTTTCTGGGCATAAAATGAAAGCATGTCATTTAACAAATAAGCATCAAGAATAGCAACAAGACACTCATGTTGTAAGCATCAAAAATAGCAACAAGCAGCTCGTGTTGTAAGCATCAAGAATAGCAACAAGCCGATCGTGTTGTAAGCATCAAGAATAGCAATGAGCCGCTCGTGTTGTAAGCATCAAGAATAGGAATGAGCCGCTCAAAACCAAGTAAAGTGAGCCAGCCTTAAAGACTGGGTTAAGATGAAAAATTCAATTTACATGCAAAATTCAAGGAGACCGTGTACAGGTGTAGTACTGTAGATAATTATATCCCCTATGTTTATAAAGGTTAGGTCTTTTTGTTGGCATGTTTATCTTTGTATTATCCCCCCCCCCCCCCGCCAAAAAAAAAAAATAATGATGTGGCTTCAGTTGTTTTCCATATTCTTGCTGGCTGTTGTCTCATTTGTTCCAATAATGATGTGGCTTCAGTTGTTTTCCATATTCTTGCTGGCTGTTGTCTCATTTGTTCCACCTACTTGGCAAATACTTTCCCTATTAACTCTATTGGCTTTAAAGTCAATCTCTTTAACTCCTCCATCATTGCAATACTTTCATTGAAATCCACTGTACTTCATCTTCCACTTCCTGGTTATTACCTTATTCTATACCTTAAGTAATTAGGACTACAAATGGTTGGAAATTCCTAGGTTGATTGAACCTACCCCAGCTTGAGTGTCCTGTCTTTTCGGTTTATTATCCCTTTGGATAACTAATTATCCTCTAAACCTTCTGGAAAGGGTAGTAGCCTTGGCATTACCAAAACATTTGTTCTGAAGTCCCTTTATCTGACCCCCCCCACACACACATTACCAGCAAGCACTACTTGTGTTAGGGAGCATTTTTCATTTTTAAGTCTACCTACTATGTAGAAGTGCATGTGCAGATATTTAAAAGTGAATATTCTAAATGTTCTTCGTGTTTCACTGTTGCGTTCGTCACACTTGGGTTGTCCCTGCCAGGGTGGCCCTCAGTCGGCCCGAATGCCAGAGGCTTGGTGTTTCTGCGTCAGTTGCTGTCGCTTCAGGACTGACATCGGGTCGTCAGTGGTATGAATTAAGGCAGCCGATGCCATTACATCAGCCTTTCTTGCCGAGGAGCCTGAAGAAGAAGCAGTTCACACGGGTGCCGGTCGGCCGCTACCTGAGTTTTTCATTTTCTGAATTGAAGGAAGTCTTCTACTCTGGCTGAAGCATGGTTTTCTATCATTAAACGTCTACTCAACCCCAAAAAAAACAAAGCTTATTCTCTTCAGTCTTGGCAGATCTCCTGTATTAAATAATGACTTCTCCATTAACTCCAAGGACAATACCACAGTCACTCCAACACACACTAAACTCCTAGGTGTAGTAACAGAGAACAATCTCAAATTTGACATACACATAGCCGAAACAATCAAAACAGTAAACAAAAAGCTTGGTCTCTTGTATAGGAACAGGCAATTCATGACCAGCTATACCAAAGCCATCATTGCAAGAACTCCTCTATTATCCACCCTACTTTATGCCTCATCAATACTGACTAATCTTTGCCATAGCAAACAAAACAAAATGGCATCTTGCTATAATAAGATTGCCAAGTTTGCTACAGGTGCCTCTAATAGATCCCATCACTGTCTCTCCCTCAGACAGCTCAACTGGATGGAGTTACCCCAACTACTACTTACAACTCAACTCTTCACAGCCCATAAACTGTACTACCTCCCTGACAAAACTCCAGCACTACAGGAACTAATACAGCACTACACTACCACTCGAACCTTAAGATCAACAGACCAAACTCTCATAAATGTCATCAAACACAAGAATGTAGCAGGTAAATTACTCTTTGGCTGTACAATAGCAAAAATCTGGAACTCACTCCCAAAGCACAAAACTTCTACCAGCTCTGCTTCACTATTTAAGAAACTACTCAAAACCCACTATATTACCAATTGGCTGTGCCCATGCGATTCCCCAGGCTAATCCACTTACACTGAAGGGTTGCCAGGATTCTGACGAAGATCACCTCGTTACCTACTCTCTGTCTACTTTTATGCCTGCCAAACACATTTTACTAAAATAAATATTCCTGCAAAACATTGCTTTGCTTTGTTGCTATTGATATATACATCTATGAAGAAATGTTAAATATGGTCCTATATGTACAATTGTATGCCTTATGACTACAGTTTTGTCAAAAAAAAATAAAAAAATCTTTAATTGATTGTACTTTTAGATTTGTTGTAATTGTTGTATATGGAGCTTTTCTCCCGGGCCTCCGCTGAAAATGGACCTGTGTCCAGTCTGACTTTCCCGGTAATCAAATGTAAAATAAAAAATAAAAATAAAAAAACCTTCCCATCCAGGATCTGGTTCAGCTTCTCTATGTTTTAATTTCTGCTATCTCTTTAAAGGAGTGGAAGGATGTGCTGACTTAGAGGTCGACGCCTGGGAGGATGGAAAGGCTAGAGAAGGCCCCTCCGATGCCCCGAGCCATGGTTCCCCCTCGCCATCAGGGGCTGATGACCAATGAACCTCAGCGGACGTACTCTGCGTTTCTGCCGAAACGCCTTCCACCATGGTTCCCAGTTCCAGCTGTGAAACGGGCATCCAGTGAGACCCTGGGCTAATATCTGCCTTGAGAGTCTCACTGGACTCCTGGGGTGCAGCATGGGCATCAGGCCTAACTTTCTTGGCCTTCTTCCGAGGCAGCTCATTGGATGTACCTACCTTCCCCCTCCATGCCTAACACTAGACCCCAGAGCCTCTGGTTTTCTAAATAAAGCTTTAAGGCAGCCAGACAGCTGTGAAGCATTTTAGGTAAAAAGGACTTATAGTTTCATAGATAGGTACTAGGCTATTAGCCTTAGGGCCTATATAAGCCTAGCCAAAAAGGTACCCTGGCTTTCGCCACCCAAGAAAATTATTCTCCTGTGCCCCTGTCAAGCAGAGCCACAGAAGTGATCCCTAGGGTGAATTTCCTATTTCCCATCCAATCATCAAGATTTTTCTTGAAGAGTGCTAATGCGGAGCTCTGTTTGACATAGATAGGTAGTCTGTTCCAGAGTATGGGAAGTCACTGGGACAGGAATCAATCCCTCTAGCATATTCTGTTTATTGTGGTGACAAGGTTTAGGTCCCTAGAGTGTGTAGCTCAGAGGTATTGGGATTTCTTTAAGTGGAGCATGTCCAACAGCTCTGGGTTTGACATAACTTTGTATGTTAGGCAGAGATCGCCTCTGAGCAGGCTATATGCGATGGAGTAAAGCTGGAGTTTTTTTGAGACAGTCTCATGAGGGGCATCTGTTTGAGACCAGCAATCCTCTTTGTGAGGTATTTCTGTGGCCTTTCCAGTTGTTGTAGATGTCTTGTGAGGTACATACCAAAAGGGGCGTTGTACTCTATAACGGGTCTAATGAGTGATGAATAGAGGGGAACAATGACCTCTTTTTTTCTGAATGAGAAACCTTTTGTGATGAGGTGAGCCACATAGAAGGATTTCCTGAACACTGTGGCGATGTGATTATCAAAGGAGAGACTACTGTCCACCTGTGTCCCAAGGTCTCTTATCACACTTTCGGCGTTAAGTAGACTACCACTTATGTGGTAGTTCATGGGTACAGAGTTTTTACCAAAGGGGATGACAATACACTTTTTGGCATTGAGCTTTAGGCCATGGCTTTGACACCAGGTATCTGTCTCAGTGAGCCCCTTTTGTAGTATTGTCCACATCGTTAGGAGTTGTGATTATGGCTCCTAGTTTGCAGTCATCTGCAAACTTTGTTAGCCAAAGACCTTCTTTGTTAGGCTGTACTTCAGAGAAGTAGATCCCAAACAGGAGAGGACCCAGGACTGAACCCTGTGGTACTCCACTGTCAGTGAGCCAGTTGACAACCCATCTTGTGACATAGTGATTTATACCTAGTTTAGTGAGCTTATCTATAATTCCAGAGTGGGGGATGGTGTCGAAAGCCTTGGCGAGATCTAGATAAGCAGTGTGAACCACCTTACCCTCATCTATGGCTTTGGTGACTGCTTCAAAGAAGTCAATCAGGTTTAGGAGACATGATCTGCCTTTTACAAACCCGAACTGGGTAGGGTCCAGAGTTTGGAGATTACCAATGTCTTTGTTTATGAGTTCCATGATGATACGTTCCATGGCCTTGCAGACGAGGCTCGTCAGGCTAATGGGGCAGTAGTTCCAAGGGTCCGTCGTGGCTCCCCCTTTGTGGAGTAGGATAACCGTTGTGGTGCACCATTCAGTGGGCACAAAGCCTGAGGTGAGGCTATGACTGAACATGGTACTCGGGTAGGGTGCCAGTTCATTCTTTAGTTAGTGTAGAACGCAGCCTGGGATATTGTCAGGTCCCATGGATGCTGTGTTCTTGGCTTTGGAGAGTTTTTTTTACCTGTGCAGCCGTGATTACAGGAACTTTACATTCTTCCGGTATAAAGATGGGCCCTCTGGGGGGGTAAAGCTAGCACTGAACCTATCTGCCAGGATTTGGCAATATCAGTTGGTTCTGTATATTTAGTGCCATTGTGTTGTAACTCAGACTTGCAAATATCACAAGACGTATGTTCATGGCCTTCACCTAAACAGAATATGCACTTATCATGCATGTCCTTATGTGGAATTTGTCTTCCACAAGCACGCTTCCCCTTCCTAGCTGACATGTACATTTGAAAAGCAATAAGAAGGTAACAAAAAACCCAAAGGGGTACTTATCTGTATCGGACGGCTGAAACAAATGAACAAACTGATTCCTGGAGCTGGCGACCGGAGGTCTATAGATCACTGCAGCAGAAAAGTTCTGAAGGGGGTACGTGTGGACATCAATTTTATAGCAGACGTCGGTTTATGGCCCTGACAAGCAAAGTAGCATGTACTCCTGCTTCTACGACTTTGGTATACTAGCAGATGTCCAGTGCTGCAGGCAGCAACCTCCCTACTTTTATGAATATTGCAACATGAGAACAGAAGGACATCCATAGGTGTGACTCCCTACTGTATCCTTTTTAGCTACAGATCCCCTAACATGAGTGTAAAAAACCACACCTCTGATCTAAATCTACTGGAATCTCTTAACATTCAGCCCAACACCATACTTACGGGTGACTTTAACTACCCCTTCACAAAATGGGCAACTTATATGACCCATAATTCACTTGCACATAGGTTTCTGGACGTCATCAACACAAATACCCTGGAGCAACTAGTTAGCTCCCCAACTAAAGGTACAAATATCTTAGACCCAGAACACACAAACATGAGGGGATGCTGTTCACTCCTGTGCATTATCTCCTCCCTCAAGAATGAGATCTGACCAAAAATGATCACTAACCTAGGACCGCCATCAAACTCCAAAACTGTTAAGAACTTTGCCAAGGCCAATTACCTCAAAAGTACAGTTGTGTACACTTATCATAAATGTAGATGTTCGAGTGTATTCACTGTTGCAGTCATCACATTTGTGTTATCTGCCTGCAGGTAGCCCTCAGCCGGCCTGAATACCAGAGTCATGGGATTTCTGCATCAGATGCTGCCGCTTCTTCTATGACGTGAGGTCATCAGGGGTATAAAACATGCAGCCGACACCATTACATCAGTTTTTCTGGCCCCAGATGTCAGGTGCCCCCACAATAGGAAGCAATTAAATGGTGTGGAACACCCCCAGCAAAAAGCAAATACACATAGTAGAAGATATGCCAAACCAAAAGGATAGGTGAAAGCAAAGACAATCAGGGGGCTGGAGGGAGTGTAACCAGGACTGCAACAGTGAATACACTTGAACATCTACATTTATGGTAAGTGTACACAACTGTACTATGTTCTTCGTGTTTCACTGCTGCAGTCATCACACACTTGGGTTGATTCTCAAAGCTAAGGAAGGGTGGAGGTAGATTAAGAAGCATTAGGGTGGGCAATCAGGCCCTGTAAGACTGCTGTGGCAAATCCAGCTCTGGATTTAGAAAAGACAGGCAAGTGGTAATGCTTGGTGAAAGTATGTACAGAGCTCCAGGTTGCAGCTTCCAGGATGTCCCTGGTAGGGACTCCTCTGAGAAATGCAGTAGAGGTAGATGCAGCCCTAGTGGAATGTGTTCATATCCCCTGTGGGGTAGGTATGCCATGGTGCTTGTAGCAGAAATGAATGCTGTATGCTATCCATTTGGAAATGGTTTTCTTGGAAATGGCCTTCCTCTCTTCCCCTGCAGCAAAGCTGACTAGCAGCTGGTCAGATTTTCTGAGAGGCTTAGTCCTGCCAAATAGAATCTAAGCTGTCTGTGCACATTCAGAGAATGCAGTATCTTTTTCCCTTTATTCATAGGTAGGTACTAGGCTATCGGCCCTAGGGCCCATACAAGCCTAGCCAAAAAATGTAGCCTGGCTTTCGCCACCCAAGAAAATTATTTTCCTATGCCCCTGTCAAGCAGAGCCACAGAAGTGATCCCCGGGGTGAATTTCCCATTTCTCATCCAATCATCAAGATTTTTCTTGAAGAGTGCTAATGCGGAGCTCTGTTTGACATAGATAGGTAGTCTGTTCCAGAGTATGGGAAGTCTCTGGGACAGGAATCAATCCCTCTAGCATATTCTGTTTATTGTGGTGACAAGGTTTAGGTCCCTAGAGTGTGTAGCTCAGAGGTATTGGGATTTCTTTAAGTGGAGCATGTCCAACAGCTCTGGGTTTGACATAACTTTGTATGTTAGGCAGAGATCGCCTCTGAGCAGGCTATATGCGATGGAGTAAAGCTGGAGTTTTTTTGAGACAGTCTGCGTAGGGCATCTGTTTGAGACCAGCAATCCTCTTTGTGAGGTATTTCTGTGGCCTTTCCAGTTGTTGTAGATGTCTTGTGAGGTACATACCAAAAGGGGCGTTGTACTCTATAACGGGTCTAATGAGTGATGAATAGAGGGGAACAATGACCTCTTTTTTTCTGAATGAGAAACCTTTTGTGATGAGGTGAGCCACATAGAAGGATTTCCTGAACACTGTGGCGATGTGATTATCAAAGGAGAGACTACTGTCCACCTGTGTCCCAAGGTCTCTTATCACACTTTCGGCGTTAAGTAGACTACCACTTATGTGGTAGTTCATGGGTACAGAGTTTTTACCAAAGGGGATGACAATACACTTTTTGGCATTGAGCTTTAGGCCATGGCTTTGATACCAGGTATCTGTCTCAGTGAGCCCCTTTTGTAGTATTGTCCACATCGTTAGGAGTTGTGATTATGGCTCCTAGTTTGCAGTCATCTGCAAA
Source organism: Protopterus annectens (assembly GCF_019279795.1). Lineage (NCBI taxonomy): Eukaryota > Metazoa > Chordata > Ceratodontiformes > Protopteridae > Protopterus > Protopterus annectens. The sequence goes on along the minus strand of NC_056731.1, from coordinate 392,561,643 downwards.
CTTTGTTAGCCAAAGACCTTCTTTGTTAGGCTGTACTTCAGAGAAGTAGATACCAAACAGGAGAGGACCCAGGACTGAACCCTGTGGTACTCCACTTGTCACTGGTCTGAAGTCGGATTTGAAGTCTGCTACTTTCACGGTGTGGGTCTGTCAGTGAGCCAGTTGACAACCCATCTTGTGACATAGTGATTTATACCTAGTTTAGTGAGCTTATCTATAATTCCAGAGTGGGGGATGGTGTCGAAAGCCTTGGCGAGATCTAGATAAGCAGTGTGAACCACCTTACCCTCATCTATGGCTTTGGTGACTGCTTCAAAGAAGTCAATCAGGTTTAGGAGACATGATCTGCCTTTTACAAACCCGAACTGGGTAGGGTCCAGAGTTTGGAGATTACCATTATGTCTTTGTTTATGAGTTCCATGATGATACGTTCCATGGCCTTGCAGACGAGGCTCATCAGGCTAATGGGGCAGTAGTTCCAAGGGTCCGTCGTGGCTCCCCCTTTGTGGAGTAGGATAACCGTTGTGGTGCACCATTCAGTGGGCACAAAGCCTGAGGTGAGGCTATGATTGAACATGGTACTCTGGTAGGGTGCCAGTTCATTCTTTAGTTAGTGTAGAACGCAGCCTGGGATATTGTCAGGTCCCATGGATGCTGTGTTCTTGGCTTTGGAGAGTTTTTTTTACCTGTGCAGCCGTGATTACAGGAACTTTACATTCTTCCGGTATAAAGATGGGCCCTCTGGGGGGGTAAAGCTAGCACTGAACCTATCTGCCAGGATTTGGCAATATCAGTTGGTTCTGTATATTTAGTGCCATTGTGTTGTAACTCAGACTTGCAAATATCACAAGACGTATGTTCATGGCCTTCACCTAAACAGAATATGCACTTATCATGCATGTCCTTATGTGGAATTTGTCTTCCACAAGCACGCTTCCCCTTCCTAGCTGACATGTACATTTGAAAAGCAATAAGAAGGTAACAAAAAACCCAAAGGGGTACTTATCTGTATCGGACGGCTGAAACAAATGAACAAACTGATTCCTGGAGCTGGCGACCGGAGGTCTATAGATCACTGCAGCAGAAAAGTTCTGAAGGGGGTACGTGTGGACATCAATTTTATAGCAGACGTCGGTTTATGGCCCTGACAAGCAAAGTAGCATGTACTCCTGCTTCTACGACTTTGGTATACTAGCAGATGTCCAGTGCTGCAGGCAGCAACCTCCCTACTTTTATGAATATTGCAACATGAGAACAGAAGGACATCCATAGGTGTGACTCCCTACTGTATCCTTTTTAGCTACAGATCCCTAACATGAGTGTAAAAAACCACACCTCTGATCTAAATCTACTGGAATCTCTTAACATTCAGCCCAACACCATACTTACGGGTGACTTTAACTACCCCTTCACAAAATGGGCAACTTATATGACCCATAATTCACTTGCACATAGGTTTCTGGACGTCATCAACACAAATACCCTGGAGCAACTAGTTAGCTCCCCAACTAAAGGTGCAAATATCTTAGACCCAGAACACACAAACATGAGGGGATGCTGTTCACTCCTGTGCATTATCTCCTCCCTCAAGAATGAGATCTGACCAAAATGATCACTAACCTAGGACCGCCATCAAACTCCAAAACTGTTAAGAACTTTGCCAAGGCCAATTACCTCAAAAGTACAGTTGTGTACACTTATCATAAATGTAGATGTTCGAGTGTATTCACTGTTGCAGTCATCACATTTGTGTTATCTGCCTGCAGGTAGCCCTCAGCCGGCCTGAATACCAGAGTCATGGGATTTCTGCATCAGATGCTGCCGCTTCTTCTATGACGTGAGGTCATCAGGGGTATAAAACATGCAGCCGACACCATTACATCAGTTTTTCTGGCCCCAGATGTCAGGTGCCCCACAATAGGAAGCAATTAAATGGTGTGGAACACCCCAGCAAAAGCAAATACACATAGTAGAAGATATGCCAAACCAAAAGGATAGGTGAAAGCAAAGACAATCAGGGGGCTGGAGGGAGTGTAACCAGGACTGCAACAGTGAATACACTTGAACATCTACATTTATGGTAAGTGTACACAACTGTACTATGTTCTTCGTGTTTCACTGCTGCAGTCATCACACACTTGGGTTGATTCTCAAAGCTAAGGAAGGGTGGAGGTAGATTAAGAAGCATTAGGGTGGGCAATCAGGCCCTGTAAGACTGCTGTGGCAAATCCAGCTCTGGATTTAGAAAAGACAGGCAAGTGGTAATGCTTGGTGAAAGTATGTACAGAGCTCCAGGTTGCAGCTTCCAGGATGTCCCTGGTAGGGACTCCTCTGAGAAATGCAGTAGAGGTAGATGCAGCCCTAGTGGAATGTGTTCATATCCCCTGTGGGGTAGGTATGCCATGGTGCTTGTAGCAGAAATGAATGCTGTATGCTATCCATTTGGAAATGGTTTTCTTGGAAATGGCCTTCCTCTCTTCCCCTGCAGCAAAGCTGACTAGCAGCTGGTCAGATTTTCTGAGAGGCTTAGTCCTGCCAAATAGAATCTAAGCTGTCTGTGCACATTCAGAGAATGCAGTATCTTTTTCCCTTTATTCATAGGTTCATAGGTAGGTACTAGGCAATCGGCCCTAGGGCCCATACAAGCCTAGCCAAAAAATGTAGCCTGGCTTTCGCCACCCAAGAAAATTATTTTCCTATGCCCCTGTCGAGCAGAGCCACAGAAGTGATCCCCGGGGTGAATTTCCCATTTCTCATCCAATCATCAAGATTTTTCTTGAAGAGTGCTAATGAGGAGCTCTGTTTGACATAGATAGGTAGTCTGTTCCAGAGTATGGGAAGTCTCTGGGACAGGAATCTATCCATCCAGCATGTTCTGTTTATTGTGGTGACAAGGTTAAGGTCCCTAGAGCGTGTTGCTTGGAGGGATTGGGATTTCTTTAAGTGGAGCATGTCCATCAGCTCTGGGTTTGACATAACTTTGTATGTTAGGCAGAGATCGCCTCTGAGCAGGCTATATGCGATGGAGTAAAGCTGGAGTTTTTTTGAGACAGTCTGCATAGGGCATCTGTTTGAGACCAGTAATCATCTTTGTGAGGTATTTCTGTGGTCTTTCCAGTTGTTGTAGATGTCTTGTGAGGTACATACCAAAAGGGGCATTGTACTCTATAATGGGTCTAATGAGTGATGAATAGAGGGGAACAATGACCTCTTTTTTCTGAATGAGAAACCTTTTGTGATGAGATGAGCCACATAGAAGGATTTCCTGACCACTGTGGCGATGTGATTATCAAAGGAGAGACTACTGTCCACCTGTGTCCCAAGGTCTCTTATCACATTTTCGGCATTAAGTAGACTACCAGCTATGTGGTAGTTCATGGGTACAGAGTTTTTACCAAAGGGGATGACAATACACTTTTTGGCATTGAGCTTCAGGCCATGACTTTGACACCAGGTATCTGTCTCAGTGAGGCCCTTTTGTAGTTTGTCCACACTTCCATGATTATGGCTCCTAGTTTGCAGTCATCTGCAAACTTTGTTAGCCAAAGACCTTCTGTGTTGGCCTGCACTTCAGAGAAGTAGATACCAATTTTCTGAAGATTAGGGAAAAAAAAGTAAGCAAATGAATGGACTGGTTCAAGGCCACACTAGACACCACCTTGGGCATAAAAGATGGGTTAGTCCCGAGGGAAACCCTGTCCGCATGGAAGATAATGAAGGGTTCTACTGCCATAAGGGCCTGCAGTTCAGACACTCTTCTTGCTGAAGTGATGGCTAAAAGTAAAGCTGTTTTCCAAGAGAGGAACTTCAACTCTGCTATAGCAGCTGGTTCAAAGGGGGGGGGGGAGTAAGTTTTTCCAATACAAAGTTAAGGTCCCAGGTTGGAGTGGGAGCTCTCCTGGGGTGGGTCTTAAATTTGGGTCTATATCAGAACATCAAAGTTTTAAAACTTCGAATGTTCTAATATCGACCCGTTTTAATCAAACGCTAAAAATAGCGAAGCTGCAGAACACCAAATTCTTTCCTAGGGAAAGAATTTGGTTGGCCAGTTCTGTGGCTTTGCTATTTTCAGTGTTGTGGTGGAAATTTATGGGTCAGGTTCAGGTAAGTGTGTGATTGTGTGGTTGTTAGGATTAGGGCGCGGGTTAGGTGAGTTAGGGTTAAGGCGTGGGTTAGGTGAATTAGGTTTAGGGGCGGGTTAAGTAAGTTAGGGTTAGGGTGCGGGTTAGGTGAGTGTGCGATAGTGACGGACCTTAGGGTTAGAGTTTGGGTTAAGGTAAGTGGATAGAGAGTAGTGTATGTATAGTTTAGTGTAGGGTTAGTTGTAGGATTATAAGTGTATGTGTGTGTATTGATGTTTTTTAGGTGTGCTTGTGTTGTGTGCGTGTGTTTCGGAATAGCAAATTTTTTCCCAAGGAAAGAATTTGCTGTTCTGAATGTTCGATATTATGTGGTTTAGATATTTTAGGTTCGATGAAACAGCATTCGCTATTTTCATCTTTCGATAACATGATATAAACGCCTTAAATTTTTGGCCCCTCTAAGGCATTGTTTTTACCAGAGGGTGAGAAAAGAGGGGTGGCTCAGTATTATAATGAGCTGATATGGCTGAGGCATGAATCTTAATTGAAGAGAAGGATAGGCCCTTGTGGAGCATTTCTGTTATGTAATCTAGTATACGAGGTAAGCTGGGCACCGTTGTGCCCATCCCCTGAGACTGGCTCCAGGAACAGTATCTTTTCCACTTTTCTGAGTAAGATTTTCTAGTACTAGGCCTCCTTGCCTTAAGAATGACATATAGCACCTGCTTACTGAGTGTTGCTAGAGGTGAGCTCAGGGGATTAGCCAGGCTGCAAGGTTCAGGGTTTGAAGCTGAGGGTACAGAATCTGGCTCTGGACCCATCCAATGTAGACACATCTGCAGGTTCCAGAGTCGAAGAAGCATCTAGTGGCATACAAGACTCCGAATGGGTCTCTGTAGAGGCCTGTGAATCTGTAGAAATGGGCATCAGGGGCTGCAAAAGCGCCTCACTGAGTACCGGCAGGCTGGCAACTAGCTTAATGGAAGCGTCTTCAGCAGTTTTGGACCTATGCGGTCTTTCTCTGTTTTTATCCTTACGTTTTTTCGGAAGATCGGTAGTCGGATGGCTTAACAAAGTCATTTTGGAGTACGGAGATAGAGGGCGAAAGTGTTTAGCTACAAAAATAGCCCAATGATGAATAGTTCGGATGTTGAACAAGGCACAAAACCGACAGCGAGGGACATCGTGGTCTGGGCCTAAACACGTGACGCAGTAAGAATGAAAATCTCTATGAGGTATTTGCTTTCCCCATGCAAGACAATTATTAATTTTTTCTGACCTTGGTTAGAGCAAGAAAAAAGGATCCCCAACAGGGTGCTTATCTTTTAGAAGACTTCAGGTCTGAAACTCGAAAACTAAAATTTCATGAGTCGGCCGACCGGCACTTGAGAACTGCTTCTGCTTCAGGCACCGCACGGCAAGAAAGACTGATGTAATGGCATCAGCTGCATGTTTTATACCCCTGATGTCATGGAAAAAGCGACAGCATCTGACGCAGAAATCCCAAGACTCTGGTATTTAGGCCAGCTGAGGGCTACCTGCAGGCAGATAACCCAAATGTGATGACTGCAACAGTGAAACACAAAGAACATCTAAATTATAGCTTATTAAACTTCCAAGCCTCTCCGAAACTGGATGACACTGAGGCCTACCTTGAGCTGTATTGTACAACCACATTCATAGCTGTATAGAGGAGACAGCAGCTCTCCAAGTCAAACCTATGATCATTGGCAAAAATAAACCATCCTGGTAGACCCTTAGCATAAATAGGCTATTCAACAAAAAAAAAAAATCTTCTCCAAAGCCAGGAAGGAACAGACAAAACAGTGCAAAAAAGACGCATCAGTCTAAACAAACAGATTAGAGAGGTGGTCAACTCTGTCAAAGCAAAGTACAAAGCAAAGATAGCCTCCCAAGTGAAAGATAATCACAAGGCTTTTTTAAATTAAGTTCATAACCGCAGGGGAAATGCTCAACAATGTAGCTGAGTTAATCATGAACTGCAACACTTACACTCGGCCTAAAATTATAACAAACCTGCTGACTGACAAGTCCAGTTAACCCCCACCCCCATCACCTCCTACCATATCCAAAGAAATACCCACAACCATCTTTCTACTAGTCATTATGAGGAAACAGGTCCTTACTGCACTCGCTAAAGCCAAACACACAGCCTCCATGGGTCCCAACAACATTCCAAGATACTTCTTAAATAGCTTAAGACAGAAATCTATCAGGGCCACTAAACACCTCTTTAATCACAGCTTCCAGATGGGCTTTGTCCCATACAAATGGAGGACTGCAAAAGCCATCTCTCTGCACAAGGGGGGGGGGGGCTATCATCTGACCCACGGAACTAAGGACTGGTCATGCTTATGGGTTTGATCTGCAAGGCCATAGACAAAATTATCATGGCCCTGATCAATAACGACATAGGAAATTAATCTGACTTTGTCAAAAGAGGTCTTGCTTGCTCAATTTGGTGAACTTCTTTGAGAAAGTTACCACCGCCATGGATGAAGGTGAAGTGGTACACACTGCTTATCTAGACATGGCCAAAGCTTTTACACAAACACCCAAGCGGGGATCATAGAGAAACATACATAGTTAGGAATAAACACCTAAATCGTCAAATGGATAGCAAACTGGCTCATTGACAAGAGAAATGCTATCCGGACAGGTGAATCCACTTCCAATAAGAAACCTCTTACTAGCAGTGCCACACAGGGATCAGTGTTGTGACCCCCTCCTATTTGGTACATACTTCTCTGAAGTGATGGCCAATGTTGGGGGCATTTGGCTCACCAAGTTCACTGATGACTGTAAGCTGGGAGAAATCGCTGAATCCCCAAATTATGTTGACATCCTACAAACAGGCATAAAAATGACAAACAACTGCTGCCAAAACCTCTGTCTAAGATTAAATGCAAAAACTGTGTTATTATACTCCAGTAAATCAGCAAATTATAATATAGATAGCATACTACTAAAAGTAAACCCAGTGGTGAGGGACCTAAAAACACAGATATACTAATCTAAACTCTGACTACCAGGTAGCTACAGCAGTGAGGAAATCCTTCTGTATGGCTCAACTTATAAGAAAAGGCATGGCATCAAGATCAAAGGAAGTCATAGTCCCATTGTACTTGGCCTTCATCACGCCTTTAGAGTACAATGCTCCCTTCTGCATGTACCTAACCAGGCACTTATATTAACTGCATCGGCCCCAGAAGTTTCTCATTAAAAAATACAAAGCATAAGACATGTCTTAAGCAGACCGCCTAAAGGTCCTATCCCTTTATCTCTTATTATTTACTGAGAAACGACTTATGTCTGTCGTACAAAGCCTTCTCTCATCCAGCCTTGATAAAAATGTTCCACATTCGCATGAAAAATTCTACAAGGATTTTACATTCCATGGACCTAGACTTTGTTACTCTAACAGAACTTGCTGAAAACACACATTCGTATCCCAAAGGCTACTTCATCTATGGAATAAACTTCTCATCTTCGTAAAACAAAGCCTATCCCTCAAACTCTTCAAAAAGAAATTTGGATAAATGGATGGGGAACCGTAAATTCACTCCTGGGGACTGCCCATGTCCCTTATGGACAAGAGACAATCTGTAAAATGACTCAGGGCTCCAACACCCAAAGATCCACTACCCTGATACATCCCAGTCTCATCCATCCATCCTCAAAGCCTTTTCCCACTTTTGCACATGGGGTCGATGTGTCACTTCAACAGTGACAGTCATCTAGAGCCAAGGTTTACACCACCTGGTGGCTAGCCCTGCCGCTGTAGTTCACCTGTACCACACACTCACAGCTACAGCCAATTTACAGTGTCTAATCCACCTACTACATGTCTTTGGAATGTGGGAGGACACTGGAGCACTGACAAGAAACCCACGTGAACACAGTGAGGACATGTAGACTCAGCACAGAAAGCACTGCAGCTGAGAATCAAACCGAGGAACCTTTTGCTGTGAGGCAATAATGCTAACCACTCCACCACTGTGCCGCTCTACTACCCCATCTCGTATCTGGGAAATTAATTAATGTCATATCCTGGGTACTACTTGCTAGGCTTGTAAAGGCTCTTGTGCCATTAGCCTAGTAAACGTCTATGAACCTTAAAAAGGCTGATTAGAAACAAGTTACAGTTAATAAAATGTTGTGATCTTTGGCTCAGGAGGTAGGCGTGGAGTGTAAACATGTATTGATATATATAGAATTAATATCATAATTTATTCTCTTTTTATAAGGGTGGATCTCTACATTAGTCACTGGTTGTTTAAGCTGTAGCGGTCAACAATTTTTTTTTTTTTTTTTTTTTTTTTAAGCAAGTAGGCTTGATAATAATACAAAATGTACAAAATGATGAAAGACGTGGGAAATAGCTTTCTTGTATTTCCAAACTAACCACTTTGTTTTTGTTTTTTTATTAGCAAATACTTTAAGAGAAGACAAGACATCTGCAGGTGCAGGCAGTTGGCCAGGGGAAGTCTATACATTGTATTCTGAGCGAAAATAACAAGGATTTTTCATATACTTCTAAAGTTGTTCAGCTTACTTTTTTTGCATTTCTGACTGCTTTTACTGGAAGCAGCTGTCTGCAGGTGCAAGCAATTAATCTTCAGAGTTCTGAACACTCGGTGCTGAGAAAAATGTAAAGTTTAAAAGGTACAGTGGGAAGCAGTTCAGTGACAAAGTCTGAAACTGTGAGGAGTGAATAATTAAGTAGCCTCTTCGGCAGTCATAATAATTAACACTAAATTGTGCAGTGACCTACTACTAAATGCATTTAAGTAATTAAAGGTAGCCACTGTATACTGCTTCTAAGGGCTAAAAGTCAATGTTTACTGAAAGCATGCAAGCTATTTTTCCCATCTAGGAGGGGAACATAGATAATGAAACAGCAAATAGCAATCGGAGCAGGTGGGAACACAGGCTATATAATGTGCTTTAGATTAGGTTATGCCTGTGGGTACAGCTGTCAAAACTGATGCTCCTATCTGGAGGGGTAAACTTAATTTGTTGAAAATGTACACATTTTGTCTGCCTGTCCGAAGTTAAAAGAGGACAGATGGTTCTGAAAATGTACTTTTTTTTTTTTTTTTTTTTTTTGAGCATTTTCATTGAGGCAAAATGTCTTGAAAATGTGACAAGTAGAAATGGGGATGAGCAACTACATAAAACCTACCAAACATATATTGAAAATACATATTCAAAAGAAAGTACAGTTTTGTACCTACCATAAATGTAGATGTTCGAAGATCCACATTGCTGCAGTCCTAACACTTGGGTAGTCCGCTGTCCCTCAGTCGGCCCGAATATCAGAGTATAAGGCTGACGTCGGTCAGGGCGCATTTGACTGACATCAGAATGTCAGGGTACAAATGCGCATGACCGACGTCATATCCTCAGTCTTTTCTTGCCCCAGATGTCAGAAGACCCTAAAAAGAAAGGTCAAAACCCATAGACAACAGCTAAACAACCAACCAACCTAACACCAAAAATATGTACAATATATACAATATATACAATATACACAATATACCTCAGATGGATAGCCCAACCCACACAACCACCTCAAACTACAGAGGGGAAGGAGGGAGGGAAAATTGGACTGCAGCAATGTGGATCTTCGAACATCTACATTTATGGTAGGTACAAAACTGTACTATGTTCTTCATCTCACATTGCTGCAGTCCTAACACTTGGGTAGAATCCCAAAGCAGAGGTAAGGGAGGATGGCTAAACTATGATGAAGCAGGAGCTGCCAAAATGCCCTGCAACACAGCAGTGGCAAAACCAGCCCTGGATTTAGAGTACAATGGAAGGTGGTAATGCCTAGAGAAGGTATGCACTGAACTCCAAGTGGCTGCCTCCAAAATATCCTTAGTTGCCACCCCTCAAAAGGCTGTTGAAGTGGCAGTAGCCCTAGTGGAATGAGGCCTAATCCCAGCGGGAATCTCCTTGCCATGATGGGAATAACAGAAAGCAATGCAAAATCCAATCCACTTAGAAATAGTTTGTTTTGACACGGGCTTGCCCTGAGAGCACAAAGCAAAAGAAACTAATAACTGCTGAGATTTTCTGAACCCTTTAGTTCTGTCCAAATAATATCGCAACTGCCTGTGTACATCTAAAGTGTGCAAAATCTTTTCCCCTTTATTTTGGGGATTTGCATAAAAAGTAGGCAAATGAATAGTTTGGTTTAAAGCCACACTAGAAACCACTTTAGGCATAAAGGAAGGATTAGTGCGTAAAGATACCCTATCCTTATGGAAAATTAAGAAAGGCTCAACTGCCATAAGGGCCTGCAATTCAGAAACCCTTCTTGCAGAGGTAATGGCCAACAAAAAGCAGTCTTCCATGACAAATATTTCAACTCAGCAGTAGCTGCAGGCTCAAAAGGTTGTAGAGTGAGTTTCTCCAACACAAAATTGAGATCCCAAGCAGGAGTGGGAGCCCTTCGTGGGGGTCTTATATTCTTTGCCCCTCTAAGAAATTGCTTGAACAAAGGATGAGAAAACAATGGTGGATCACAGTCGTAGTGAGCTGAAATTGCTGCAGCATGAATCTTAATAGAAGAGAAAGACAAACCTTTGTCTAATAACTCAGTAAGATATTGAAGAGCCACACTTAAATCAGGCTCAGAAACATCCAAATCCTTAGCTGCACTCCAAAACAAAAATCTCTTCCATTTATCTGCGTACACTTTCCTTGTACTAGGCCTTCTAGCTTCCAAAATCACCTTCAAAACTTGTTGTGGAAGTTGAGACCCTCTATGGTTTAAAACAGAATATGCCAGGCTGTTAGGTGAAGAGAAGTTTGACATTGAGCAAATGACTGTCCTCCTGGGACAACAGATGTGGAATCAAAGGCAAAGGCCATGGAAGCTTCCGTACCAGACTTCTCAGTAATGGGTACCAGTGCTGTCGAGGCCAATCTGGAGCTATCAAAATCATCCTTGGCTTGTCCTGTCTGACCTTCAGAAGTACCTTTGGGAGGAGAGGCAGAGGTGGAAAGGCATACACATGAAGATTTTTCCAACTGAAAGAAAGAGCATCCACTTTCCAAGCTGTGGGATGAAACCTCTTTGTGCAAAACTTTGGCAGCTGGTGGTTTAGTGGAGAAGCGAACAGATCTATGTCTGGAGTTCCCCAGGACACTGTCAATTTCTGAAATACATGAAGATCCAGTTTCCACTTGTGGGGATCCATGATTTGTCTGCTTAACATATCTGCTAAGGAGTTCTGTGCTCCTGGCAGAAACCTTGCCTGAAGACTTAGTTGCAAACTGAGAGCAGTCTCCCACAAAATCATTGCTTGCCTGCATAGAGGATAAGAATGTGTTCCCCCTTACTTGTTGATGTACCACATGACAGTTGTGTTGTCTGTTAGAATCAACACCTGTCCTGGAAGAAGTAAATCCTTGAAAGCTATTAACGCAAACTGGACTGCTAACATCTCCTTCAAGTTGATATGTAGATGCTGTAGTCTGACAGGCCACTTGTCTTGTATCCACTTTCCATTTAGATGAGCTCCCCAAGCTGTGTCCGAGGCATCTGTCGTTAAAATTTGACTCGCCTCTGGCTACAGAGAGTCCCTTGTTTAGGTGACATTCCTGAGCCCACCACAAAAATTCCTTTTGAATGCAAGGTATTATTGGAATGACAGTGTCCAGATCCTGGCAGTGCTGTGTCCATACATTTTTGAGATACCATTGTAACTTCCTCATATGCAGTTTGGCATTGGGAAGCACCAGAATACAAGATGCCATGAACCCTAAGGCTTGAAGGACTGTCCTTGCAGTCAGCCCGGACTGAAGAGATAGATGATGGAAGTAAAGGGAAAGATTCTTTTGTTTGTCCGGGGTTAGAAAGGCCATCTGGGATGCTGTATTCAGTCTCACACCCAGAAAGCACATGTCTTGAGAGGGTACTAGACTGGACTTTATTTCGTTCACAGAATACCCCAGGCATCTTAGCACTGCTATCACATATTCCAAATGAAGAATAAGCTCGTCCCTTTCTTGAGCCAGAATCAGGCAATCGTCCAAATAAGGATAGATTTGTATTCCTTTCAGCCTGAAGAAAGCTATCACTGGAGCCAGAACTTTCGTAAATACTCTGGGCGCAGTAGATAAGCCAAAGGGCAATGCAGAGAACTGATAGTGAGAAGTCCCAGTCCGAAAACGCAGATACTTCCTGCAACTTAGCCTGATAGGAACATGAAGGTAAGCCTCCTTGAGATCCAAAGTTACCATCCAGTGATCCTTGCCCAGCAGAGGTAAAAGCTGTTGTAATGTCAACATTTTGAACTTGGGAATGTCCAGATAAGTGTTGAGGATAGATAAATCCAAAATTGGTCTCCACGTGTTCCCCTTTTTTGGTACAAGGAACAGGCGAGAATAAAATCCTAGGCCCCTTTCTGGCATAGGAACCGGTTGTATGGCCCCTATGTGAAGTAACAGAGAAATTTGCTTGTGAGCCTCTATTCTTTGTTGAGGAGGAACGTCTGGCATGCCTTTGAAAGGAGGCAAGGTATGGAAATAAAACCTGTAACCGTGATGTATGATATCCAATACCCATTTGTCTTGGGTAATCAAACTCCAATTTTCTCTGAAAAGTGCCAACCTTCCTCCCAAAGGTGCTGCCAGGCGAGAAGGTTCTGGCAGCTGAAAAGGTAGGTCATTGGGTTTGCTTACGAAAGGACTGACCCCTGCCCTCACCTGAAGACTGTGCAGGGGAACTTCCTGTTCTAGGCCTGAAAGAGCCCTGACCTCTGCCCCTGCCACGTCTAGATCTACCCCTAGACTGGGAATCATAAGAAGGATATGTCCACCCCTTAGAAGGCCAATTTCTACTAAACTTTGGAGGCTGAACCTGCAAAAATTCTTTAACAGTCTGCATAGACTTAGCCTTATCTTCCATTTTCTTTAAAACTGCCTCAACAGGGGAACCAAACAAGACATCAGATTGCAAAGGGGCATCCAAAATCCTAGTTTTAACATGGTCAGATAAATTTTGATCCCGCAGCCAAGCATGCCTGCGAAGAACTGACCCAGTGGCAGCTACCCTAGACGAGGCCTGTACAGCATCAAAACCACATTGCAAAGAGTGCTTACCCACCTGTTCAGAAACATGCACTAAATCTTGTAACTCTTTACAATCAATACCTTCCGCCAGAGCATCAACCTTAGATTTCAACTGAGAAAGGAGATAATTTTGATATTTCAACATGTGAAACTGGCAATTCAAAGCTCTCATGGCTAGAGTGGAAGTATAAACTTTCTTTCCCCATCTATCCAAGGCCCTGGCCTCTTTATCTGCCGGAACCGGATTCTTGACAACAGAAGCCTTAACACCCTTAGGCCCCTGGCTAACAGTTTCTGGGTCTGCCCTAGGACTTTTAAAAAGATACTTATGAGCTTCAGGCACCCTGTAATACCTATCAGGTTTAACAGGAGCAGGAGGCAAAGAATCAGGATTAAGAGAAGCCTCTGCAAACACATCTTCCACCACATTCAGAACAGGAGGAATAGCCAAAGGCCTATGCTGGGGTAAAAACAAAAATTCCCTAAGCCTTTTCCTGGAATCAGAGAAGTCCTGACCTTCCCATTTAAAATGCTCTCTCATGGAGTGAAGGGTCTCTGAAAAAGAAAAATCCTCAGGAGGAGAAGCAGAAGGAGTAGAATCATCCACATCAGAATCAGAATAATGAGCATACTCCTGCAAGTCTTCAACCGAAGACTCAGACACATCCAAGCCTGCTCCCAATCCCCCAACACTGGTTCAATCCTAGGCCTCTTATCAGGAGGGGGCATAGAGCCTCTAATTAAAGTAATTAAATCTTCTGCCATTTTGAGCATGTGCTTCTTGGGCACAGCACCTGAAGAACTGGGAGTGACACCCACAGAAGCTAAACTAGACCTGCCTCTAGGAGAAGCCTTGGAAGCAGAAAGAGAGGGCCTAGACCCCTTAGGAAGGGAGGAGAGTACAGTTACCTGAGAAGCCCCTACAGCCTGCCCTGCCTCCTGGGAGGCCACATCCTGTAAAATCAAAGTTTCTCCCTGGGACTCCAGAGAGGCCTCCGTCGGAACCACCGGTTCTAAAGAACCGGCGTCCGGTTCGGACGACTCCTCTAACCTAGGTTTAACTGCCTTGTCCTTGCGCTTCTTTGAGGAAGCGGCCGGAGCATCCGACGGCATTTTGTAATTGCACCGCTTCCCAAAGACCAACCTGGCACAATCCAACCTCCTCTTTATAGTGCGTTTATTAAACCTAGCACAAAAGCGGCACCCAACAACGTCGTGCTCAGGTCCCAAACAAGGTATACACAAATTATGGTAATCCCTATGCGGTATCTGTTTCCCACAAGAAATACAGTTATTCACTTTTTCTGACATCCGGTAAACCACTGAGGCAAGAAAAAAACAAAATATTCCCCAACGGGGTACTTAACCAACTCTGACTTCGGTCTGAAACTCCGTAATCGAAAATTTCAGAACGCCAACGGCACTTGCAACACTGCTTCTGCATCGGACCATGCGGCAAAAAAGACTGAGGATATGACGTCGGTCATGCGCATTTGTACCCTGACGTTCTGATGTCAGTCAAATGCGCCCTGACCGACGTCAGCCTTATACTCTGATATTCGGGCCGACCGAGGGACAGCAGACTACCCAAGTGTTAGGACTGCAGCAATGTGAGATGAAGAACATCTGTCAAGTACAACAGTAGTAGCTTTCTTTCATAATTGCTATGCTGTCCATAGTATCATGATATGTAAAATGCCTTTCTGGTATAGACAAACAGCAAAGAGTACTGAATTATATATTACAGAATGCTGCAGGGGACACACTTGAATAGATATGAGCATATGAATTTGACAAAGGATTTTAGGATGAACATTCTGCAAAACATCAGGGATAAAAGACAAGGAGAGCTTGAGAAGCTCCAATAGTGACAGAAGAGGGGAAAAAGGCAATAATGGTAGATTTGTGGTAATAATGGTCTACTGGCAATGGAGGAGGATTAGGTTGGCATTTATTTTATTTTCTACCAAAAAACTGCTATTATGGAGCTTAAAAAATTGGGAGAAATAATCGGCTTTCAGCAGGAATTATTATTTATGGGTTGTGACTGGAACTTGATTTGCAATAGTGATGGTGTATACATCAGGGGAACTAGATGGAAAATACAATAAAGAAGATAAATCTCTGAAGAGACATATTAGAATATTTGTTAAGAAAAATGTGAATTCAATTGGACAGAATTTACATATTATTCATCAAGGTCCAATAACTGAGCTAGACTGACTAGACTTTATATTTTGCAGAAATAAGTGTACTAGTGCAGGTGTATTTTCACATCCCATCCACTTTACTATTATTAAACTATCACACTCCTACCCTTCTAATTCCCATCATGCTTTCATCAAGCATGCACATTCTCACTTATCACCATACTTTTCCTTTCTCTGTTACACATCACTGCCCTAAATTCTATCTCATTGCTCCCCCAATTTTCATCTACTACAACTTCTGTACCTATGCAATTTAACAGCTTTAGATACATAACACCTAGCCTCTAAACCCCCTCCTCCAACACAGAGTGAAAATTATCCCTACCATAAATAAAATCCATCTTATTCAAATACTGCCACTCCTTTTCAAGCACACCATACCAAATTCTCCACAAAACAAAAGCTATTAGCATACACATTTAAGTTTACTTGTATACCTTTATGCAGTGATATACACCCTAACCCAGGTCCCACTTAAAAAACTCTTCCACACCACCATTCAGCAATAAGTCTCACAAATCTGTACATACGGTAACCTTAAATCTCCAAAGTATTCATAACAAAATTTCTAACTTTCACACTTGAATCTCATAATCAACCAGTCATTATTGCCACCACCAAGACCCTGGCTAAAATTTTATATTAAAGACTCTGAATTTCTCCCTCCAGGCTTCCAAACAATAAGATCTGACAGGCCCCATAAAAAAAAAAAAAAAAAAGACAAGGAAGTGGTGTGGCACTAATTTTTTTTCAAACACCTACAACATAGTTCCTTATACAAATCCGGTTCTTCAATTTTCTAATGCCGAAATTCTCTTTTATCTCCTAAAAATGAATAACTGCAAAAATCTATGCATCACAGTTCTTTACATATCACCTGGCAACAACATACCCTTATTAGAAGATATCCTTGCCTGGATTTCTACTAAGATTAAAAATGAAACCGTCATCCTAGGTGACGTAAATATCAGCTGGCTAAACCTCAACTCCTGCCTCCCTTCCTCAAATATTAATCTATTCAACTTCACACAACTCATCAATTCTCCAATAAGACCAGGACAACAGTGGATCGATTTTAGACTGGATTCTAGTCAATGAACCCAACAAAATTTCTGAAGCTGGTACTCTTCCCAACACCCTGAGTAATCATCTTCCTGCCTTTACTTGCCGTTCTCTCCCCCTCCTGTCTAAACCAACATCAATAGAAACAAATAAGACACCAGACTAAATTGAATCCACTTACATTCACTGATAATCTAAAAAAGATAAACTGGTACAA
Organism: Protopterus annectens; assembly: GCF_019279795.1. NCBI lineage: Eukaryota > Metazoa > Chordata > Ceratodontiformes > Protopteridae > Protopterus > Protopterus annectens. The sequence continues at coordinate 392,544,964 of NC_056731.1, read as the reverse complement.
CCTAAAAATGCTTCCACTTGATGATGCAGTCAACTACTTCAATACCACTTTTTTGAATACATTAAATAGCATTGCACCCCTTTCGTATAAGGAGGATCAAAATATAGTATGCCTCTTGGCTAACCAAGTCTATTAAAGATCTTATGCACATTTGGGATAAAATACAGAAACTGTGGTAAGCCAATAAAAACACCGGAGATCTGATAAACTTCAAACAACTTTGTAACCAGGTAAAAAAAATAGTCAAAGTTAACAGAGAGTACTACTTAAAAAGTACAGTTGTGTACACTTACTGTAAATGTAGATGTTCAAGTGTATTCACTGTTGCAGTCATTACATTTGGGTAATCTGCTGGCAGGTTGCCCTCAGTCGGCCTGAATTCCAAAGTCTTGGGTCCTGCGTCGGTTGCTGTCTCCTCTTCCATGAAGTCAGGTCATCAGGGGGTATAAAACAAGCAGCCAATGCCATTTTCTTTAGCTTTTCTTGCCCCAGATGTCCGGTGCCCTCAAAAAGGTAGCAAATATATATTTATATAAACTATATATACATGCATCAATACAAACTTTACCTTCATCTACAAGCAAATACACCACATAGGATGTAGAAGATAGAGAAGGAAAGATAAACTCCAGAATGAAAGGGGGATGGCGGGTGGGTAACCCGGACTGCAACAGTGAATACACTCGAACATCTACATTTATGCTAAGTGTACACAACTGCACTATGTTCTTCATGTTTCACTGTTGCAGTCATTACATTTGGGTAGAATCCCAAAGCCCTGCAGAACTGCAGTGGCAAAGCCTGCCCTGGACTTAGAGTAGATAGGCAAATGATAATGCTTTGTAAAGGTGTGAACAGAACTCCATGTAGCAGCCAATGCTTTGTAAAGGTGTGAAAAGAACTCCAGGTAGCAGCCTCTAGAATGTCTTTGGTTGGTACTCCTCTGAAAAAGGCTGCTGAAGTAGCTGCAGCTCTGGTGGAATGAGACCTAATGCCCTTGGGCACAGGTTTACAATGGTGTAAGTAGCAGAAACGGATGCAGTGGCTTATCCACTTTGAAATTGTCTGCTTTGAAATAGCCTTTCCTTCTGATCCTGCAGCATATGTCACTAGTAATTACTCAGTTTTTCTTAGAGCTTTAGTCCTGCTCAAGTAGAATCTTAGCTGTCTGTGTACGTCCAAGGAATGCAGAATTCTCTCCCCCTTGTTCTGCAGATTTGGATAAAAGGTTAGCAGATGAATAGTTTGGTTAAGAGCCACACTGGAAACTACCTTAGGCATAAATTAAGGATTTGTCCTCAGAAACACCCTGTCTGGGTAAGATATGATAAAAGGCTCCACAGCCATGAGGGCCTGTAGCTCTGAGACTCTTCTTGCTGAAGTAATTGCTAATAGCAGAGCTGTTTTCCATGATAAGAACTTTATATCAGCAGTAGCGGCTGGTTCAAATGGAGGCAGGGTGAGCTTTTCCAACACATAATTGAGGTCTCATGCAGGTATTGGTGATCTTCTAGAAGGCCTTACATTTTTGGCTCCTCTAAGATTACTGCTTTAGTAAAGGATGAGAAAAGATTGGTGGCTCTGTATTGTAATGAGCCGAAATGGCAGAGGCATGGATTCCCTCCAGTACAACCCTTTAGAATGTGTACCTTTAACTCCTAGTGGGTGTGGCCTGAGCCTTTAAAAATTAAGTTATCACCTTACAGTTCTAACAAATACTTATTAACAGAGGTCATATATCAATACAGTTGTGTTTGCCATCATATATGCTTCAAGATAAAATATTCTGATACCTTGTGTGTAGCATGGTTTTGGAATTATTAATGCAAGTATGAACAAGTAATATTTGACGCCTAGAGGAGCAGTAGGAAGTAACTGCATATGCACCTGGAGGCGTCACTCGGATGTAATGTGTTAATTGATGAGAAAGATAGGCCTTTGTCAAGCATCTCAGTAAAGTATTGTAATATCTGAGGAATATTTGGTTCTGCTGTATCAGTTCCTTGATTCCAAGCACAGAATCTCTTCCATTTATCAGTATAAGATTTTCTAGTACTAAAGCTTCTGGCTTCCAAAATGACATCCATCACAGCTTTACTGAGAGGTGTTGTTTGTATAACTACGTGATCAGCAATGCTGCCAGGTTCAGTGTCTGGAGTTGATTGTTCAGGATCGGATTGTTTTGCTGGGACAGTATTTGAGGTCTCTGAGGTAAGGTCCAAGCTGGGTATTGAGACAAGTTCCTTAGGATTGGGTACCAGCATTGGCGGGGCCATTCCGGGTCAATTAGTATCATCTTTGGTTTCTCTTGTCTGACTTTTAGTAGGACCTTGGGAAGAAGACGCAGAGGAGGAAAGGCGTAAACTGATAGGTTTTTCCAACTGAAGGATAGGGCGTCCACTTTCCATGCTTGTCTGTGTTAAGTCCTTGTGCAGAATCTTTGCAAATGATAATTTTGAGGAGAGGCAAATAGATCTATGTCCGGGCTCCCCCACTTCTTTCTTATCATGCTGAAGACTTGTGGATCTAGTTTCCAATCGTGAGGGTCCATAAGGTTTGTGCTTAAATCGTCTGCCAGAGTATTTTGTTTTCCTGGCAGCAATTGAGCATGAAGATGTATTTGGCAAGTCAAACCTGTGTCCCACAGTGCCATGGCTAATCTGCAAAGGGGGTATGAGTGCATGCCCCCCTGCTTGTTTATATACCACATAACCATGGTGTTGTCCGTCTTTATCAGTAGTTGTCCTGGATGAAGTAAGTCCTTGAAGGCTGTCAGGGCATTTTGAACAGCTAGCATCTCTTTTTGGTTGATATGTAGATGCATTTGTTTTGGGGTCCATATGCCCTGGATGCATCTTCCTGCCATGTAGGCCCCCCAGGCATAATCTGATGCGTCTGTTGTTAAGGTTTGGCTGACAGGGGGTAGAGTGAAGGGCCGTCCCATGTTTTGGTGGCATGCCTTTGCCCACCATAGAAACTCCTGTTGTAGGCAGGGAATGAGAGGAATCATTGTTTCCAGACTGTGACAATGTTGACTCCATAAACTTTTTAGGTACCATTGAAGTTTCCTCATATGCAGTCTTGCATATGGAATCAGTAGGATGCAGGATGCCATGAACCCCAAAGCCTGCAGAGTTTGTCTTGCAGATAACTGGGTTTTTGTTGCCATCAGTTTGAAGTAAGTAGTCAGTTGCCTTTGTCTGGCTGGTGTGAGGTAAGCCATCTGGGCAGTTGTATTCAAGCTTGCACCCAGGAATGTTATCTTTTGGGAGGGTACCAGTTGTGATTTCTTTTCGTTTATTGTGTACCCTAAGGCATGTTAGAAACCTTTTCACAAACGCCAGGTGTTGAAGAAGAATGTCCTTGTTTTCTGCTTGAATGAGACAGTCGTCCAAGTAAGGATATATCTGTATACTTCTTTGTCTGCAAAAAGCAATTACTGGTGCCAGGCACTTTGTAAAGACCCTGGGTGCAGTAGATAAGCAAAAGGGCAGTGCAGAGAATTGGTAATGCATTAAGCCAGCCTTGAATCTGAGGTATCTTCTGCACAATTGCCTTACTGGGACATGCAGGTATGCCTCTTTTAGGTCTAATGTCACCAGCCAAGCATTTTTGCCCAGCATGGGCAGAACCTGCTGCAAAGTCAGTATTTTGAATTTTGGAATATCCAGGTATGTGTTCAAAATCGATAAATCCAGTATTGGCCACCAGGCCTTGTCCTTTCTGGGTACCAAGAACAGTTGAGTAAAAACCTTGTCCTTTTTCCTGTTCTGGTGCCGGCTGAATGGCCCCCATATCCATGAGGGACGTAACCTGTTTCTGTGCCTCTGCCCATTGATTTTTTTGGCAGATCTGGCCAACCGTTTGCCATTGGCAGAGTATGGAAATGGAATCTGTATCCCTGTGATACTAAGTTTAGCACCCACTTGTCCTGGGTTATTAACTGCCAATTTTGAGTAAAAAGTACTAATTTTCCCCCTAAGGGTGCTGCCAAAAGTTAAGTGCTTGGTGAAGGCAGAGGGAAGTCATTGGGACTGGTTTCTGTAGGTTTGCGCTTTATATCCTCCAGATTTGGAGGTAGAAGCGCCCCATTGCTTTGATCTGTAAGAATCTTGTGCCTGGTATCTGGAACCCTTAGGGCATCTGGATTTGCCCCTTTGAGCTCTGTCTGACACAGGAAAGGACCAATTTTTTGTAGGCCAGTGTCGACTGAATCTTGGTGGCTGCACTTGTAAGAAGTTTTGTCTTCCATTTCCTTTAAAACCTCTTCTGCCTTAATGCCAAACAGAGTATAATGCTGTAAAGGTGCATCCAGTAATTTAGCTTTAACATGATCAGCTAATTTTGCTCTTTTAGCCAGGCATGCCTCCTAATCACAGATCCAGTAACTGCGGCCCTGCAGGAGGCCTCTAAGGAATTAAAACAACATTGCAAAATATGTTTTCCAACCTGTTCAGCTGCATGCAAAAATTCCTGCAATTCTTTATTTTCTGCACATTCACAAATCAACATCATTTTCTGTTTCAGCAATCCCATAACATGTTGTTGATACTTGAGCATATGAAACTGGCAGTTTAAGGCCCTAATTGCCAAGGTTGCAGATGTATAAACCTTTTTTCCCCATCTATCCAGTGCCCCTGAATCTCTGTCAGAGGTGGTAGGATTTTTTTTGCTGTTGAGGCCTCAACTCCCTTTGGACCTTGTGAAATAGTTTCAGAATCAGCAGCAGGGTTTCTAAATAAAAATTTGTGTGTGTCAGGTACCCTGTAATATCTGTCAGGCTTGCGGAGAGCCGGAGGTAAGGAATCAGGGGTCAAGCTTGACTCCGAAAACACATCATCCACAATGTCTAAAACAGGTGGTATGGCTAAAGGCCTGTGCTGAGGGAGAAGAAGGAAATCCCTGAACCTCTTTGATTCTGAGAAATCTTGACTCTCCCAGTGGAAATGCCCCCTCAAAGTATGCAAGGTTTCTCCAAATGAATAACCCTCAGGAGGTGATGCAGATGGTATAGACTCCTCTGCATCAGAATCCTCATAGGGAGGTAGAGATAATTCCTGATCAGAAGAGGAATCAGAAGAAATAGAAACCTGATCTGAAGATTCATAATCAGTGTCTTGCCTAGGCCTCTTATCAGGAAGGGAATGGGATCCCTTGATCAAGGTAATAAGGTCTTCAGTCATTTTGATCATCTGTTTTTTAGGCATAGCGGCCTCTGCATGTGGCTCATGTGTCAGTTTTTTAGTTTTAGAAGTTGCTTTTGTCTTTGGTTTTGCAGCTGTCGTCGGTTTGATATAAAAATGTTGAGGCCTGAATACACCCTCAGAAGCCAGTGCCTGCTCAGCGGCTCCAGACCCATCCGAGGGAGATACACCCGTGGGTCCAATACTTTGAGTATCTCGCGGCGTGCCGGACTCCACATGGGTCTCGGTAGGGGCCTGATTCTCAAAAGTAGCAGGTATCAGGGGCTGCAAAAGTGCCTCACTGAGTACCGGCAACTGGCTTAGGAGAAGCTTCGTCGGTTTTGGACCTCAACTGTCTGTCTCTGTCCTTTTCTTTGCATTTTTTATGTATTCCAGTAGCCGGATTGCTATCCGACAACATTTCTGGGTGGTTAAATCTGTTTCCAAAATACTTTGTGGCAAAAATATACCGACGCTTAATAGTGCGTTGGTTAAACCTAGCACAAAACCGACAGCCAAGCACGTTGTGATCAGGGCCTAGGCAAGGAATACAGTATAAATGGAAATCTTATGAGGTATTTGCTTCCCACAAGTAGTACAATTATTAACTTTTTCTGACATTGGTATGGAGCAAGAAAAAAGTTTCCCCAACGGGGTACTTAGCTTTAGTGAAGACTTCGGTTCTGAAACTCAAGAATATTTCAGAAGTCGGCTGTCCGGCACTTGCGAAATGCTTCTGCTTCAGGCACCGCGAGGCAAGAAAGACTGAAGAAAATGGCGTCGGCTGCTTGTTTTATACCCCTGACGACCTGAAGTCATGGAAGAGGAGACAGCAACCGACGCAGGACCAAAGACTTTGGAATTCAGGCCGACTGAGGGCAACCTGCCAGCAGATTACCCAAATGTAATGACTGCAACAGTGAAACACGAAGAACATCTGCAATCTAGCCATAAACAAAGCCCCCCAAAAATTCTGGAACTCTGTTACAGCACTACTAAATCCAGACACAAAAAATAATCCATGTCCACATCCTGACAAATGATCTCAAGAAATAGCCACTCTAACTTTATCAGTTCTACAGATGACATTATTGCTAACTTTCCCCAAGCAAACTGCAGCACTAGCAACACATCACCATCAAAAATTTCCACTTACTTCTCCACGAGTCCAATACCTACTCTGCACTCAAGCTCACTCTAAATCCCATTCCTATCACCACAATAGAGAGACTTCTAAAGCTCAAACCTTGCTCTAACATTCCTTTTAACATATCCTCAGTACATCTAAAACTTGCAGCAGATGCTATTGCCTACCCTGTAAGTATTCTTCTCACTAGATCCATCCAGGAATCCTATGTACCCAAAATCTGGAAGAAATAATTTATTCTCCCTCTTCAGAAAAGGCAGCAATAAAAAACTTACATCACCAACTTTCAACCTATCGTTATTCTACCTCCCATCTCCAAGATCTTACATATCCAACTTTCCTCTTCATCACAAACTCCTGTCACCTACACAATACAGATTTAGACTAGGCCATAGTACAACAACTGACCTTATTATCTTTCATGTATACAGTAAACAGAGCCTCCTGTGATGCTGGAAAAATTTCTCTGCCCTTTTCCAAGATCTATCAAAGGCATTTGATACACTTTCCTCACACTTTACTTCTAACCCAACTATGTAATATCTGACTTTCCCTCCCCGCACTCAGCTGGTTCTCAAGCGATTTAAAAGAGACAACAGGGTGTCAAATGGCAACTCTCAAGCTCTTATCTTAGCACCTGTACTGAAGTTCCTCAAGGCTTTATACTTGGTCCCCTCCTTTTTTAATATTTTCATTAATTTCCATTCTTCTGTGACTCAGAGATCTCTTATTCAATATGCAGATGACTCAACTATTTTATGATTGGCTGATTCCACTTCTGACCTACAAGATAAAACTCAAATGGCCTTCTCCACCACTGAAACCTGGATGTACAACCACCATCCAGCCCTAAACCCAAATAAATACAAGCTCATACTATTCACCTCTAAGAAAACTATACCATTAGATAAAACCAAGATCACTATTTATTCTCAAAGTAATGCTATATTTGAAGTTGTTAACCACACAAAACCTCTAGGAGTCACTGTAGACGAACACCTAAAACATAAAATTCACATACAACATAACATCTGCAAAACTCTTCAAATGCTAGGAACTCTCTATAGACATAATCACTTCCTAAGCCCCTCCATTAAACAAACCCTTGCTTGCACCTATTTACTCTCCTCACTTACCTATGGTGCCCCACTACTTACCAACCTCCAATCTTCACTAAAAACTAAGCTTGAGGCTTGTTACAACAAAACCGCCAAATTCATAATCAATTCCAAAAACTCCACTCATCATGGCACCATCCTACACTCCCTACAATGGCTCAAAATACCACACTGTCTCTCCTACTTGCAAACATCTACACAAAACCATCAGACTGTCCTGCCATCAGCTATATATTTACTACCTACCTCCCAAAGAGGTCCCTTGGATCTGAGAATCGGCATCTTTTGCAGATTCATACAGTAAACCTTCCACCAGGCCAGCTTCTTTACTCCTGCTCCATAGCCAAAAATTGGAATGCTCTACAATGATCTATTAGAACAACCCAGAATCCTGCCTTTTTCAAGTCTGGTTTACATGAATACCTATCTTCTATCTGGAATTGTACCTGCACCCAGCCTCCACAGATTATTACTCCAAAAGATGCTTTCCGATCTACTATCATTTTATGTTCACTGAAAATTCTCACTGCTCTAATTTCCTTGAAAATTCATGTATGATACTCATTCACTTGTTGGAACCTGAACAATTCATGTGTGATACTCATTTACTTGTTGCCAGTTTTACTAAGTGTTTAACTATTCTTTGTACATACTACTGACTGATGCTAATTTTGTCAACTAAGTGTTTAACTACTCTCTGTACACACTTCTGATTGAAAATCCTCAATGTTTGTATTCACCTTTGCATGTATTGCGGAGCTTTTCTCCACGGGTTTCCACTGAAAATGGACTCTGAACGTCCCAGTGGATTTTTCCGGTAAATAAATTGCAAATAAATAAATGAATAACTGAAAGCTTAGACATAAATCAAATAAATATTTCATATCATACACTGATAAAAACTAAGATAACAATGCAGGTTAACAAAGTAAAAATGAGACAATGATGCTTTCCTACTTACTTGTTGTGATGCCCATGCCCTGGCCCAGCAATCAAGGAGCCGCAATCCTCACCACTAACACCAATGAGGGGCGTTTCATATAGGAGGAAAGGATAACAAATACACACAGTAAAGTGCAATTTCCCTTAAAAGCACACAGAGATCACAGTCAATCTGGGGCTGGTCACTCCCTCGCTCTCCAGGTCCACAATAAGACTTCCCACTGGCACAGCTATAAGGTCCAGATCTCAGCCTAGTGGGCAAGCTAAAACCTCCAGCACCCTCTCTGTCCAACCAGTGCTTCGTGTTCCTGCCCAGGTAGCTGACACACACACACACACACACACACACACACACACACACACACACACACACACACACACTATGAGAAGAGTTTATACAACCACACAGACACTCCTGGGAAAGGCTGGCACAGGTTCTCCAGCTGTGCCTCTTTTTCCCAGACTATACGGTAGTACCAGCTGCCACCACCCACTAATATTTATCAGCTACTCAAAGGCCCTTAAAAGGGTGTCCAGTTATTACTGTGCGATATTATTATCCAATTGGTAGCATAGCCCACGGCTAAAGCTATTGGAGTGGCTTTGTACAATTTTACCAAAGGCATGCAAGTACTCTAAAGAGCTTAAATGAGCTCTACAAGAATAGCCACAGTTGAAAGGGTTTAAAAATATTTAATAACAAACAGTCAAAACACAAGACAATACTTTTTACTACATAGTGTTAGTCAAGAGTTCAGAGATCACAGAGAAATACTTAAAATAATTCAGTAGTACAGTTCTGACATCACAGAAAAACACTTATTCTAATCTTTCTAGTTTCTAGCTATTTCTAAGAAAAAACACAAGTCTAAGATAAACTTACATATAGAGCAAGACAGTGCTGATATGAGTTGGATGGTCAAGACAAAAATGCTTAATGCTCTCTGATTCTCTCTGCTTTTAAAATCACATTCCTGATTCACATTACATCATTCTTCACACTTCCCTGGGTTCCCAGGCTAACAGAAACTACATATCTGAAGTAGGAACTTCATTTGTCAGCAACCTTTGGGATACGGATCCGATCTCGGATCCGAGCCGGCAACTTTTACCACAGCATAGATCCGAGCTCCTAGCTCCTCCCTTTACCCATAATCCCCTGCCAACCCTAACTGACCTCAGATCTAGTTTGCCGCGCTTCAAGCCAATAAGCTGGATTTTGAGGTCCTGGCAATTCGGAAGGGTTTTTGTGAGAAAAATCTTAGAATTTTTGTACTTTCTTGTGTGATTGTGCGAGTTTGTGTAGGTTCCCTCTTAAATATCTATTTTTATTAAAACATTTTTCCTCCCTACCCACGCTGGTCCATAGTGTGTGTTTGTAGTGTGTTAGGGACCTAGTGAGTGTGGTTTACGTTCAATATGTCGGAGGCCCCTAAAGCCATCTTTTCAAAATGTACCGAGTGCGGCCATAAGCTCTCACCGGCGGATGGCCACACCCGGTGCATTGGGTGCCTTGGGGTTGAACATCTTTCTTCAGGATGCATGATATGTGCAGCGTTCAACCCCAGGGCACTTAAGGACTGGAGATCGAAGCTGATTCTGGCGGGCCTTTTGCCCCCGGACTCGGCTCCGACCTCCGGTTCTTCGGTGGCCGCTACCCAGTCCTTGGTAGCAGCCACCCCTGCCTCTCTTCCTCCAGTCGGTACTCAACCTCCCGTTTTGGCTCCGGAGGATAGGGAGGCCGGAAAAACCAAAAGGAAGGAGAAGCACCATAAGCGGCGGGCCGAGGACACTTCCTCGGCCCTGCCTGCCAAGCGGGCTTCTCCATCCAGGGATTCTGGATCGCCTCCTCCTCGGCTCCCGTCCCCTTGTTTTTCACCGGGACCTGGGGAGGAGGCAACTCGGTCCCCGTCGAGGTCATCGAGGCATCACTCTAGGTCTGCCTCGGTGGCCTCGTCGAGGTCTACATTTAGTATTTCAGATGCAGACATGGACCAGATGATGAGGAGGTTCATCCAGGCCCAGCTGCAGATGGGAGCGCTCTTGCCTCCCCCCCCTCCGGGGGGAGCTCAACCCCATTTTTTGCCCCAATCGCTCCTTCTCCGTCCCGCTTCCCGGGTTTGGAGCACTCAGAGCTGAGCCGCATCGGATCCGGGGGTGTGTCGGAGCCGACAGTACCAGTTACTTCGGTTCCGACTGGTCCCTCGAGTTTGTTGGATCCGACCTCTCGGAGCCGTGGGCGGAGCTTCGGATCCGAGGGACTTTGTGTGACTTCGGCTCCATCCCGGTCGGAGCACACGGGTCCTTCGGATCCAAGGGTCTCAGCCCCGGATCCGGTTCCCGCTTCGGATCCGAGTGGGAGTCGACTCTCGGAGCCTATTGAGAGTAGCTCCCCCTCGGCTTTCACGGTGGTGGAGAGGGGAACTGTTGACTGTATCCGGACCCCCGGTCCTGGCTTCGGCTCCTCCCTGCACTCCCTCTCAGCTGGTCCGGGCTCCCATCACCCGGCCTTCGGGACAGCCTGCTTCAACGTCTCTGGGTGTTCCTGCGGAATGTGATATTGCTGGTGAGTCTTCCTCGGACAGCCCCCCCCGAAGAGGTCCGTCACAAAGCCAAGTGTAAGAGGAGGCACATGGACTCCCCTGAGTCCCTTACCGAAGATACGGACTTAGATGAAGGGGAAGGCTCCCCAAGGTCACCCCCCGAGGATGTCTCCTTTGGAGACATCATGGAGATGCTCAGGATTAGGGGGGGTGGTCTGCCCCCAAGGCTTCCTCCGATGAGTCCGTATTCCTAGAGGCGTTTGAAGCAGGGCCATCTACCTCTTGGGTGTCCCCCCCCGACCCCCTGGTGGACCTTATTGCCACCAGGGCTTGGAAGGAGCCGGACACTGTGGAGCCAATCCCCAAGCGCCCGGATAAGATCCTGAGTCCCCCTGCTGAGAGAACCCACTGGAGCAGAGGTCCCCCTGTGGATGCCATGCTGGTGGCGGCGGCCACCAAGACAGAGCTGGCTCAGGAGAGCTGTGCGGTCCACCCTCCGAGTCAGGACTCTCGAGCGATGGACTGCCTGGGGAAGCGGGTCTTTAGTTCAGCAACCTTCTCCATGAGAGCGCTGAACTATATGGCACACATCATCCGGATGCAGCAGGATCTAATAAAAGAATACGCTGCATCCCCCCCAGAGTCCATGTCGGAAGGAGACAAGCATCTGTACTCCTCCCGAATGTCTACTCTACGCTCAGTCTCTAACACCTCTATGCAGCTCTTGTCACACGCCACTGAAGGAGCCGCTAGAGCTGGCGGAGCCAGCTTGGTAATCAGGTGTCAGGCCTGGCTCCGACACTGTGACTTCTCGGAACCCTTTAAGGTGTCATTCGCGAATGCCCCCTTTGATGGTTCTGCACTTTTTGGCAAAACCGTTCGCGACACCTTAGTCCAGAGTGAGAAAGACGGGAAGACGTTGTCTGCCATCGGAGTCCGCTTCTCTGCTCCCCAGAGGTCCTTTTCTAAGAACCAAAAGGGTCAGAAGAAGATGTGGTTCCGAAAATCGCAATAGTCCCAGTCTGCTCCGGACAACCAGTCCTCTCGTGGCAGAGGAGGACAGGGAGGACGCCGCCCAAGAGGCAGAGGGGGTCCCAGAAACTTTGGGTCCAGAGAACCCTTCTCTGAGAGGCCCACACAGAACCCCTGAGGGGTTGCCCAGCTGCTCCACTCTGGAGGCAGTCAGGGGGCGTCTTTCGAAGCACCTAGCAATGTGGGAGTCCATAACAGATCGCTGGGTGCTTCGCATCATATCCAGAGGTTACCAAATTCCCTTTATTGTAACCCCTAAAATCAGAAGCCTCCCCGACGTACCACCCAATCAGAGGGAGGCAGCTGCTACAAAAATTCAGCAGCTTTTACAAAAAAGAGCCATCCAACCCATCCCCCCAGATCAGTTTGGATCAGGGTTTTACTCCAGGTTCTTTCTCGTGCCAAAAAAGACAGGGGACTTGAGACCCATTCTCGATCTCTCTCTCCTGAACTTGGTAATACCCAAAGAAAAGTTCCGAATGGTCACCTTACAATCTATTCTCCCCCTATTACGGGAGAACGATTGGATGTGCTCGATAGACCTCAAGGATGCGTACTACCACATCCTAGTGGACAGACGCTCCAGGAGGTTCCTCCGCTTCCGACTGGGAGCCGGTCATTTTCAGTTCAGGGCCCTTCCCTTCGGTCTCACCTCAGCCCCCAGGGTGTTCACCAAAGTCTTGGCGGTCATAGCAGCCCACCTGAGGCTTCAGGGAATTCAGGTCTTTCCGTAACTGGACGACTGGCTCCTCATCGCCCCAACAAGGCATCTGCTCTGTTCAGGCAGGGATTACTTCCTCGACCTTGCTCCACGTCTAGGGTTAACTATCAACATGACCAAATCTTCTCTAGTCCCCTCACAGATGATAGATTTTATAGGGGCCAGATTGGATTCCAGGATAATGCTTGCCTTCTTATCTCCCGATCGGCTTCAGAACCTGAGGTTGCATGTCAAGGCCATTCTCATTCTTCCTGCTCCACCTGCGGAATTGATCCTGAGGGCTCTAGGGTCCATGGCGGCAGCTATTCCTTTACTACCCCTAGCCCGCCTAAATATGAGGGTACTGCAATGGACCCTCCAAGTACAATGGTCCCTGTCTCGCAACCCCCTCTCCCATCCTATTCCCCTAAGCAGGGCTTGCAGAACGTCGCTCATGTGGTGGCTCCGGTCCCAGAGTCTCCACACGGGACGACCATTTTCGATGCCTTCCCCCGTCGCCACAGTGACCACGGACGCCTCTCACCTGGGGTGGGCACTATTCAGGCAGAACGGTCCAAGGCACGTGGAACGACACAGAGATCTCCTTGCATATCAATGTCCTAGAGATGAGGGCGGTGCTTTTGACGTTGCAGGCACTTCACAGCCTTCTACCGATTGGGACAATTGCAGTACAAACGGACAACATGTCGGTTGTCTGGTACATCAACAAACAGGGGGGAACCAGGTCTTATCCCCTTTGTCGCGAGGCCATGAGAGTGTGGGAATGGGCGATTCTTACTGCAACGCACATTCCGGGACGGTCCAACATCCTAGCAGTCAGGCTCAGTCGTTCGATCCTGACTCCGTACGAATGGTCTCTCAATCCTCTAGTAGTGAAACAAATACTTGCCCTATGGGGGCAACCCTGTTGCGATCTTTTTGCCTCTCCTTCAAATACCAAATGCAACAGTTACTTCACTCCAATTCCCCCTCAGGGGGAGTCCCCGAGAGACTCTCTAGTACATGCTTGGCCTCCCGGTCTCCTTTACGCTTATCCTCCGTTGCCCATGATGCTGAAACTCCTACAGAAAGCCAGTCGGCTGGGGAGCAAAATGATCCTCATTGCCCCATTCTGGCCTCGTCAACCATGGTTCCCGTACCTCTGGTCTCACCTAATTCATCCACCATGGATTCTGGATCCACTCCCGGATCTCATTACCCACCCTCTGGGTCTCTAGGCCCCCAACCTGGTCAACCTCAAGCTGACGGCTTGGTTGCTCCAGTTCCACTCCTGATTAGGACTCCCGGAATCTCCTCACCAGTCAAAGTCATCCTAGTAGCAGCACATAAACCTTCCACCAGAAGAGTCTACCGAAGCAAGTGGAACGCTTTCAATCTGGGCGGAACACCATCACTTGGATCCTTTCACGGCGCCTCTCACGTCGGTTTTGGAGTTCTTAACTACCCTTTTTCATCAAGGGGCTAGCTGCTCTACAATCAAGGTACAACTGGCAGCGATTTCACATTATCATGTAGGGCATGAATCAGGCCCTCTGATGACTGCTAAGCTTTGTAAAGCTTTCCTCAAGGGTACTTTCTTTCTCAGACCTCCAGTCAGGGAGGTAGTACCCCCATGGGATTTGTCTTTGGTTCTCCAAGCCTTGACTAGCCCCCCTTTCGAGCTGGCGGCCACGGTTGATCTTAAATATCTCTCTTGGAAAACGGCCTTCTTAGTGGCCATTACTTCAGCTAAAAGGGTTTCTGAACTTCAGGCTCTATGTGTTAAGCCACCGTATTTATCCTTCCATCCAGATAGAGTTTACCTCAGGATCAATCCGTCCTTTCTGCCTAAGGTGTCTTCAGAAGCTAATATTAATCAATCCATTAATCTTCCCATGTTCTTTCCCCATTACCAGAACAAAGGAGAATATAAACTGCATTCCTTGGATGTGCACAGACAATTACGTTTTTATACTCATCGAACTGCTGGTCATAGGCAATGTGACCAGTTGTTTGTCTCCTTTGCCAAAACAAGTTTAGGCAAGTCAATTTCTAAAGTTACGCTATCACGGTGGATAGCTAATTGTATCCTCTTAGCATACCAGAGTTCGGGAAGGCCTGCACCTCAAGGGGTCCGAGCTCATTCTACTAGGGCCGTCGCTGCTTTGGCGGCTTTTAAATCTAGGGTCCCCTTAGATGATATTTGTTCCGCAGTCACTTGGGCCTCATCTCATACCTTTATCAGCCATTACAAACTGGATGTTGTCTCCAGAGGTAGAGCGTCCTTTGGCTCTGCGGTGCTCCGGAATGTTCTTCCATAAAGGCCACCCAGGATTCAGGTAGCTGGGGACTCTGTCCCAAAGGTTGCTGACAAATGAAGTTCCTACTTCAGATTTAGAAGTTATGTACTCACCATAACGTTCCATCTGAGTAGGTTATCTTCATTTGTCTGCAACCACCCCCCCTCCTTCCCCCTGACCTTTAGGATCTGTCTTGGATTAGCCCCTTCCGGGGCACTTTTACATTGCTTATATCGGGCAAACTTGATCTGAGGTCAGTTAGGGTTGGCAGGGGATTATGGGTAAAGGGAGGAGCTAGGAGCTCGGATCTATGCTGTGGTAAAAGTTGCCGGCTCGGATCTGAGATCGGATCCGTATCCCAAAGGTTGCAGACAAATGAAGATACCTACTCAGATGGAACGTTATGGTGAGTACATAAAGTACAGTTTTGTACCTACCATAAATGTAGATGTCCGATAGGAATGCATCTGCAGTCCTTACAAATGGGTTGTCCTGTCGTCAGGCAGCCCTTCGGTCGGCCGGATTCCAAAGTCTGGGTCTGGCCTCGGCTGGTGTCGCACTTCACCCGACGTCATTGCTGCAGTTATTCGGGTATAAAGGCATCAGCCGACGCCATTTTCCTCAGTGTTTCTTGCCCCAGATGCCAGGTGCCCTCTAGGAAGGCTAAATTTGGATAAATGCCAATGATTCCAAATAGTAGAGAGCAAACAAAAAATAAGCATGTATGCACATATATACAAACAAATACACCATAATAGATTCCCCCAGCTAGCTATAAGATGGGCAAATATCCTAGGAGTACCACAGAGGGGAAGGAGGGTGGGTAATCCTGACTGCAGATGCATTCCTATCGGACATCTACATTTATGGTAGGTACAAAATTGTACTATGTCCTTCAAGGATGCATCTGCAGTCCTTACAAATGGGTAGAATACCATAGCCAAACTGGGGGAGGAGGAAAAATAAAATTATGGTGTAGTTAAGATCCCTTGCAAAACAGCAGTGGCAAAACCTGCTCGGGATCAAGAGTATAAAGGTAAATTATAATGCTTGGCAAATGTATGCACGGAGCTCCAAGTAGCAGCCTCTAAAATGTCTTTGGTAGCCACTCCTCGTAGAAAAGCTGTGGTAGTGGCTGTAGCCCTTGTAGAGTGAGGCCTGATGTTTTCTGGAGTTTTCTTTCCATGGTAGGAGTAACAAAATCTAATGCAATTTCCTATCCACTTAGAGATTGTCTGTTTTGAAATTGCTTTTCCTTCCATTCCTGTTGCATATGCTACCAGTAGCTGGTCAGTTTTTCTATTGCCCTTGGTCCTGTCCAGGTAGTAGCGTAATTGTCTATGTACATCCAAGGTATGCAACAGTCTTTCTCCCCTGTTCTGTGGGTTGGGGAAGAATGTAGGTAGGTGGATAGCCTGATTTAAAGATACTCTGGAGACCACCTTAGGCATAAAGGTAGGATTTGTTCTCATGGACACTCTATCTTGATGGAAGATCAGAAAGGGCTGTACTGCCATTAATGCCTGTAGCTCAGATACCCTTCTTGCTGAAGTGATTGCCAGCAGGAAAGCAGTTTTCCATGATAAGTATTGTAATTCTGCTGTTGCTGCTGGTTCGAAAGGAGGAAGTGTCAATTTTTCTAGCACAAAGTTCAAGTCCCATGCAGGCAATGGTGGCTTCCTAGGTGGTTTTACATTTTTAATTCCTCTCAGAAACTGCCTGAGCAGAGGATGTGAGAAGACTGGAGGATCCAAGTCGTATTCTGCTGAAATAGCTGATGCATGAATCTTAATGGAAGAATAGGACAGGCCTTTGTGGAAGAGCTCTGCCAAGTATTCCAGGATGTTGGCTACGTTTACCTGTGACACATCTTCTCCTTTTGCAGTACTCCAAATGAGATATCTTTTCCATTTTGCTGAATAATTCTTCCTTGTTTTGGGTCTGCGAGCTTCCAAGATAATGTCTTTAACCCTTTGGGATAAGTTTGGGTTAACTTGTCTTATGCAATGTTCCAGGCAGTCAGCTGCAGAGTTTTCAGGTTTGGATGCAGGGTGTTGTAGTTGTTCTGTGTTAACAGCAAGGGAACTAGGGGTAGAGGCCATATTTGTTCCCGAGACATGCTCCTCAGTAATGGGTACCAATGTTGCCTCGGCCAGTCTGGAGCTATCAGAATGATCCTTGGACGGTCCTCTTTGACCTTCAATAGCACCTTGTGCATCAAAGGAAGTGGTGGGAATGCATATGCTGTCAGGTTTTTCCAACTGAAAGATAGGGAGTCCACCTTCCAAGCAAGTGGGTGGTACGTCCTGGTGCAGAATTTCTTTAGTTGGTGATTGCGTGGGGATGCAAATAAGTCTATTTCTGGTAGTCCCCATTTTCTTGTAATGGTTTTGAAGATGTCCGGATGCAGCATCCATTCGTGGGCATCCGTGGTAGTCCTGCTTAATATGTCTGCTAGAATGTTTTCTTTTCCTGGTACAAAAATTGCTTGTAACTGAATGTTGTAGCTCAGGGCCACATTCCAGAGGTCCAGTGCCATCCGGCATAGAGAGTACGAATGTGTGCCTCCCTGCTTGTTGATGTACCACATAACTGTGGTGTTGTCTGTCCTTATCATCAATTGACCTTGTCGAAGAAATGGTCTGAATGTCTGAATTGCCAGTTTTACTGCCAGCATTTCCTTTAGGTTTATGTGTAGGTGCAGCTGGTCTTGAGTCCATAAACCTTGTATGCACTTGTCCAGCATGTGGGCCCCCCAACCGAGGTCTGAGGCGTCCGTTGTGATGGTTTGGCTTGGTTGAGTGCTGTGGAAGGGCAATCCTTTGTTTGATTGACAGGTCTGAGCCCACCATTGGAATTCTTGCTTCAGGCATGGAATTATTGGAATTTGGGTTTCTAGGCTGTGCTTGTGTTGAGACCATAAATTCCTTAGGTACCACTGTAACTTTCTCATATGCAGTCTGGCATGTGGAACCAATATTATGCAGGATGCCATGAAGCCCAAGGCTTGTAGGACTTTTCTTGCTCTTAGATGGTTCTGCTTTGTTAATGCCAAGAAGTAGAGAGGGAGCTGCTCCTGTTTTTCTACTGTTAGGAATGCCATTTGTTTCGATGTGTCCAGCTCCGCACCCAAAAAGGTTATCCTTTGGGATGGTATCAGCCTTGACTTTTTTATATTGACTGTATATCCCAGGGCTTGTAGTAGGTGAATGACCCTTTGCAAGTCTTCTGCTAGCTTGTTTTTGTTGTCCGCTTGTATCAGGCAGTAGTCCAGGTAAGGGTAGATTTGGATTCCCTGAAGCCTGCAATAAGCAATTACTGATGCCAGGCATTTCGTGAACACTCTGGGTGCAGTAGATAAGCCAAAGGGCAATGCTGAGAATTGATAATGCTCTGATCCTGCAAGAAATCTGAGGTATCTTCTGCAATTTGGTTGTATGGGGACGTGCAGGTATGCCTCCTTGAGATCTAGAGTTACCAGCCAAGACTCCTTGCCCAGCATGGGAAGAAGCTGCTGTAGGGTCAGCATTTTGAATTTTGGAACAATGAGGAATGTGTTTAAAGCGGACAGGTCGAGAATAGGTCTCCATTTGTTTTCTTTTCTTGGTACCAGGAAGAGTCTGGAGTAAAATCCCTTTCCTTGCTCCATAGATGGTACCTTTTCCACAGCTCTCATCCTTAATAATTGAGTTATTTGTTTTAGAGCTTCTGCCTTTTGATTTGGAGGTAGGTTTGGCATTCCTCTCTTGTCTGGTAGAGTATGGAAGTGAAACCTGTAACCTTGGTCTATTGTCTGCAAAATCCACTTGTCTCTTGTGATGTAATGCCAGTTTATTGAAAATAAAGCTAGCTTCCCGCCTAAGGGTGCTTCTAGTTGTTCCCTGGTAGACGGTGCCAGAGCCAAGTCACTGTGATTGTCCTGTAGTAGTGGTGGTGGCTGTGTCTGTGGCCGTACCTCGCTGGTTGTTACCCTGCCACTGGCGTCCCCTGTAGGCACCCCTTGATTGGCTTCTGCCTCTTGAACGCCTATTCCTGCCTCTCTGAGCTCTGGAGGAGTCTGGAAAGGACCAATTCTTTGAGGGCCAATTCCTGCTAAACCTTGGAGGTTGGACCTGTAAGAAATCTTTCACTGTTTGGACATATTTTGCCTTCTCTTCCATCTTCTTCAGCACCTGTTGTGCAGGAGAGCCAAACAAATTGATCTTGTCCATGGGAGCATCTAATAGTTTTAATTTGACATGGTCTGGTAAGGCCTGCTCTTTTAACCATGCATGCCTTCTGATAACTGTGCCAGTCATGGCTGATCTAAAGGAAGCCTCCAGTGCATCATAGCCGCATTTTAAAGAATGGTTACTGACTTGCTGAATGTTATGTACCATTTCCTGAACAGATTTTTGTCTAAAGGTTCATCCGAGGACAGCTTTTGGTTAACTGGTCTAGCATAAATTCTTGATACTGGATCATGTGAAATTGACAGTTCAAGGCCCTAGCTGAAAGAGTAGCAGAAGTGTAAACTTTTTTACCCCATCTATCTAAGGACCTGGATTCCCTTTCAGAGGGAGGGTTTTGGCAGAGGTAGCTGCTACAGCCTTAGGTCCCTGGGAGATAGTCTCGGGATCTGCAAAAGGAGCCTTATACAAATGGTAATGCGTGTCCGGAACCCTGTAGTACCTATCGGGCTTAGCAGGGGCCGGAGGTAGTGAATCAGGAGCAGTACAAGCATCATTAAATGCATCATCTACAACAGAAAGAACTGGAGGTATGGCTAAAGGCCTATGTTGTGGTAAATGCAAAAAGGTTCTAAGCCTTTTTCTGGAGTCTGAAAAATCCTGGCCCTGCCACTGAAATTGTTCCCTTATAGTATGCAAGGTTTCCCCAAAGGAAAATTCCTCAGGTGGAGAGGCAGAAGGGATGGACTCTTCAGCATCAGAGTCTTCATAAGGGGAGAAAGGAGCCTCTGGAGGGTCTGTATTATCTGAATCATCAGAGGAATCATCTGTGGAAACTGGCTCAGGGGGCTCTGCTCTAGGCCTCTTCTCTGGAGGTGGGTGAGAGGCCCTGTCTGGGTGAGGTTGGGATCCCCGGATTAAAGAAATGAGATCCTCTGCTAGACTAAGCATTTGTGAACTAGAGCTAGGCCTGTGAGAGGGGGTCTTAGCAGGCACAGATTTAGTAGCTTTAGCTGCTTTAGCCCTGGCAAAGGCCTTAATGGACATGGCTGCAGGAGGCCTAGCAGCTCCACGTGCAGGGGTTGAAATATCCAAGGGAATAGTGTCAGATAATTCCTGAGAAACTGCAACAGCAGGTGGGATTTCAGAAGCAGATTCCACCAGGTTGGAAGAGGCCTCGGTAGAAGGTAAGTTTTCGGCTGAAGGAAGAACCGCTTGCTCGGTTTCAGCCGAAACCGAGACACTCGCGGTTGGCTTAACCGCGGTTTCGGCCGAAACCGCGGACCGCGAGTGTCGGTCTTTTTCCTTGCACTTTTTAGATATTTGCGAAGTCGGAGGATCCGACGGCATAATATAAGCAAAATCGGAGCCGAAAAACTCCTCAGCAAATTCCGACCGACGTCTAAGCGTCCGTCGGTTAAAAGAAGCACAGGCTAGACAAGCTGCTACGTCGTGGTCTGGGCCTAAACAAGGTAAGCAGTAAGAGTGGAAATCTTTATGAGGTATTTGTTTCTCACAAGTTAAACAGTTATTCACTTTTTCTGACATCGGCTGAGGCAAGAAAGAGTCCCCAACTGGGTACTTAGCTTTTTAGAAGTCTTCAGTAGTAGTAGAAGTATTCGGTAGTAGTAATCTCTGGTTCTGACCGACCGGCACTTGCGAACAGCTCCTGCTTCGGACGCCACGTGGCAAGAAAGACTGAGGAAAATGGCGTCGGCTGATGCCTTTATACCCGAATAACTGCAGCAATGACGTCGGGTGAAGTGCGACACCAGCCGAGGCCAGACCCAGACTTTGGAATCTGGCCGACCGAAGGGCTGCCTGACGACAGGACAACCCATTTGTAAGGACTGCAGATGCATCCTTGAAGGACATCTTCTAATTACATTCTTCACCTCTGGGCAGAAACCAGAGCAATAAAGGACATTCATGCATGCAAATTCTGCCCATTACCTCTGGCCTTAAAACAACAGGCAGGATGCCTCACTTCAGACTGACTGACTCCGAGTTTTAACATCAAAGGGTCACAACATGCTTTACTTCGTAGAGTGCACTGTTGTTGCATTTTTTTCAGTTCCACATGTAACACTATTTTTACCATTTAAGACAACAAGGCTGGTTTACATTAATATTTACAGGTGACAGAATTATCTCCAAAATTCTATCTGGATAGGCTGGCAGCCTTCATCTATCTTCGCCCAATCTTCACACTTGTTAAAAAGACAGAAGGAATGGGTAATGGAAATGATTCAAGAGTTATTAGGGAATAATATATATATATATTTTTAGAAGGGATAGCTAGTAGCAGGGTTAAAATGAAAATGAAGAATAAAAGCAGGGTAGAAATAAAACAGAAAACATATGGGAAATAAAAGTTATGCAAAATAAGGGGAATCTGTCAAAATAACAGGATCAAATGCAAAGTGTTAAAGGGAAAATAAGGGAGTACTTAGATAATATGTATGCATTTAAATGGTTGGTGTTAAGCAACTATTTTTTTTAGAACTCCACACCACAATAACTGTTAGCATAAAGTCTTGTGTAACAAAGTAGAAAAGCTTGTTGCCATACTGAAGGAGCCTGTAGAGTAATATATATGTATAACTTTAGGAAGCTTTCCTTGGAGTTGCACATGTATATAAATATTGAGCACTTGCGAACCTGACTGCAATTTTGTAGTAAACTGTTGAGATGTGAGCATGCATGTCTGTGTAGTCTGTCAGTTAATCAGTTAATTTATATTTTGTACTGCTGCTATCCATCTTGATATGTGTGTGTAATAAAGCATATAAACAAACTACTCTGCCTGTTCGTCTTCAATTGTAAACCAAGAAGAGTGACATGGTTCCAGAATGGGATACAGAATCAAGACCAAGAAGCACTCAGTTAATGTTGGAGGAATATAGAGGAGGAATGGATCATCCCTACTGCATGTATAACTCGCAAAAACAGGACAGAAACGAATTTCAGTTATCAAACTTTGCTTAAATGGTTTCTTACTCGAAGAATAAAAAACAAAGCACTCAGAACACTCAAAACGAATCTCTAGTTAAACTACATATCCAAAACTGCGACATATTGATAAAAATATTCGAAACAGTTACAAAAATGTTTGAAATAAATTCTGAATTGCATAAAATGAATAAAATAAGGAAAACTAGTGCATTTTTCCCTATGAGCTTCTTTTTTTCTATTAATTAAAGCTATTCAAGATATCCGAGGCATACAAAGTGTTTGCAAATTTGTGCAGTATTACAGTGCAGTTATTTCGCAAAATACACCCATTTCAAAGCATATTTCGCAAAGTACAGTATTTCGATGCTTTTATTGTGCATATGAATGATATTACAAAGTAGTGGCTGTGTGTGAATGTTCATATATAATTACAAGGGCCATTGTTTCAGTGTGTTTAGACATACTTTGTTGGCATGGCTGAAGGATTTCGAAAACCAGGTCCTCTTCTATTTGATTAATACTGCAGAGAACTGGAGAGTGTTTGAACAAGAGTACGATATTTCCATACAAGCTGAATTTTCTGACAAAGATGCACATACAAAGGCATTTATTCTGCTTAATTTAGCTGGTTCAGAGGCCATGGAAAGAGATCATTCATTTGTGTATGCACCTGTTGTATTTGCAGGAGAGGAGGAAAACCGTCACATGGTGGTACCGGCTGAGTCAAGGGAAGACCTCAAGAGTGCTTAAAATATAAATTTAGAAAAATGTGTAACTCCCAAACAAATGTTACAGTGGAAAGGCACTTATCTTACACAAGGGATCAAAAGCCTGGGGAAACTTTTGCAGCATATAAAAGTGACTTTAGAAACAAAGCTAAAATGTGCAGATCTGGTGATTTAAGCTATGAGTTGATAAAAGACAAATGTTTGTGGTAGATGATGCTGTGAGAAAGACTTTACTTTGTAACACTGATTTAACTTTGAAGAAGGCCACTGAGATTTGTCAGATATAGGAGCTCACAGAAAAGCACACAAATATACTTACAAATGAGAAATGCATGATTCCAGCATCATCTAGTACTCTGGATAGTATGCAGTATGTGGTTAAAAGAAACAGGCCCAAGCACATGGCAGCAACTGTGAGCCCTGCAGCAGTTACTGGTAAACCATGTAGCTTTCTAGCAAATTCCAGAGTGCACACAGTCTCAGTGAGGCACAAGGGTGAGTCAGCAAACTCAAAGCATGTACCCTCACCTAGCCTCATAGACAACTGTCAAAACTGTGGTGGGAAATGTGTCTAAAAGAGAAAAGTGCGACGACACAGATGCAAAAAAGTGGAATCATTTCCAAAGATTTTGTAAATCAAAAGAGCCACATTCTTTTATTAAAAGAGAACATTCAAAGAGACAAGTTGATCAATTAGAAAGCTGTGACCCTACTTTTTAAGTTGATGGTGTGTCAGTGCTTAATGAAACAGGCAGTGCAGTAGATTTATGGGCAAGGAATGAAGTATTTTGTTCTGTTCAGATAAATGGGAGAGACGGAGATCAAAGTTGACAAAGGTTCAAAGTGCAATGTTATGTCAGCAGAAAAGTGCAGTTTTGTACCTACCATAAATGTAGATGTCCGATAGGTATGCAACTGCAGTCCTGACATATGGGTTGTCCTGCCTCAGGCAGCCCTTCAGTCGGCCGGATTCCAAAATCTGGGTCCGGCATCAGCTGATGTCACCCTTTCCCCGACGTCAGAGCGCCTGGGGTATAAAAACGTCAGCCGACGCCATCTTCTTCAGTGTTTCTTGCCCCAGATGCCAGGTGCCCTCTAAGGAAGGCTAAATTTTGAAAAATAGAGAAAAATTCCAGACAAGTACAACAGCATAAAAACAAATACACCATAAAAGATTACCCCAGGTAGCTAAAATGAGGGGTAGAAACCCAAAAGTATACCACAGAGGGGTAAGTGGGAGGGAAAACCTGACTGCAGTTGCATACTTATCGGACATCTACATTTATGGTAGGTACAAAACTATACTATGTCCTTCAAGAATGCAACTGCAGTCCTGACATATGGGTTGAATACCATAGCCAACCTGGGGGTGGTAGGCACTAAGACAAAGATGGTGTAGCTAAAATGCCCTGCAGGACTGCAGAGGCAAACCCTGCTCTGGACCTGGAGTATAAAGGCAGGTTGTAATGTTTGGAAAATGTATGCACGGAGCTCCATGTAGCAGCTTCTAAAATGTCCTTTGTTGCCACTCCTCTTAAAAAGGCTGTGGAGGTGGCTGTAGCTCTGGTGGAATGTGGCCTGATATCAGCTGGCACAGTTTTTCCATGAAAAGAGTAGCAGAATCGAATGCAATTTCCAATCCATTTAGAAATTGTCTGTTTGGAAATTGCTTTTCCCTGCAATCCAGCAGCGAAAGCTACAAAAAGCTGGTCAGATTTTCTGAAAGACTTTGTTCTGTCCAAGTAGTAGCGCAACTGTCTGTGTATGTCCAAGGTGTGCAGAAGTCTCTCTCCTTTATTTTGAGGATTGGGAAAGAAGGTAGGCAGGTGAATAGCTTGATTCAGGGACACCCTGGATACCACCTTTGGCATGAATGACGGATTGGTTCTCAAAGAAACTCTGTCCTGGTGAAAAATGAGAAATGGTTGTATTGCCATAAGGGCCTGTAGCTCAGAGACTCTTCTTGCTGAGGTTACTGCCAGAAGGAAGGCTGTCTTCCAAGACAGAAATTGCAACTCTGAAGATGCTGCTGGTTCAAAGGGAGGAATTTTTCCAGCATGAAGTTGAGGTCCCATGCAGGCACTGGTGGTCTCCTTGGAGGGTTGATGTTCTTTATACCTCTTAGAAACTGTCTTAGCAATGGGTGAGAAAATACAGGCGGATCAGTGTTATATTTGGCAGATATTGCTGAAGTATGTATTTTTATGGAAGAATATGAAAGGCCATTGTGGAGCATTTCAGCCAAGTATTCCAGGATCTGTGGAATGCTAATCACTGATGGGTCTTGACCCTTTTTGCTGTTCCAGATAAGAAATCTCTTCCATTTTGCTGAGTATGTTTTTCTAGTGGAAGGTCTGCGCGCCTCCAGGATGATATCTTTTACCCTTTTGGAAAGTGTATCCTGAGTAATAGTCATGGAATCTTCCAAGCTGTCAGCTTCAATGTTTTCAAGCTGGGGTGTAGTGTCCTGTAATTGTGCTGTGTCAGAAGAAGTGGCCATTGAGGAAGGAGCCACGGATTGGTGTGTGTCAAGCTCCGTAGCAGTGGGTACCAGTGTTGTCTTGGCCAGTCTGGAGCTATCAGTATGACTTTCGGTTGCTCTGTCTTGATATTTAGTAACACCTTGGTCATCAAAGGAAGAGGTGGGAAGGCATATAGTGTTAGAGAGTTCCAACTGAAGGAGAGAGCGTCCACCTTCCATGCTTGAGGATGGTATGTCCTTGTGCAAAACTTTTTCAGATGGTGATTGAAGTGGGAGGCAAAAAGATCTATATCAGGCCTTCCCCATGCTTGAGCTATTTGTAAGAAAATGTCTGGATGCAACATCCATTTGTGTGGATCCATGATGTTTCTGCTTAGGCTGTCCGCCAGAACATTGTCCTTCCCTGGTACAAACTGGGATTGTAGCTCTATTTTCAAATGTAGGGAAATATCCCAGAGATTCATTGCCATTCTGCAAAGAGGGTAGGAATGGGTACCTCCTTGCTTGTTTATGTACCACATAACTGTGGTATTGTCTGTCTTTATTAGTAGATGGCCCTGATGCATGAACTTTTTGAAGGCCTTGATTGCATGTATCACTGCCAGCATTTCTTTTTGGTTGATATGCAGGTGCTTTTCTTTTTGTGTCCATTGTCCTTGAATGCATCTGCCCTCCATGTGCGCCCCCCATCCATGGTCTGAGGCGTCTGTTGTTATGGTTTGACTTGTATGAGGCTTGCTGAAAGGCAGACCTTTGTTTTTCTGGCTTGCTTGAGCCCACCACAGAAATTCCTTTTGAAGGCATGGAATGAGTGGAATCAATGTTTCCAGGCTGTGGCTGTGCTGAGACCATAGACTTTTTAGGTACCATTGTAGTTTCCTCATATGCAGCCTTGCATGTGGAATCAGAAGAATGCAAGATGCCATGAAACCCAGGGCCTGCAGGATTTTCCTTGCAGTCATCTGGGTGTGTGTTGCCAATCTTCTTTAGTATTCTGGTAATTGTTTTTGTTTTTCTTTTGTCAGAAACGCCATCTGGGTGTTTGTGTCCAGTGTGGCACCCAGGAAAGGTATTTGTTGGGATGGTACGAGACTTGATTTCTGAATATTGACTGTGTATCCCAAGGCCTGCAGTAGGTTAATGACATAGTCCAAGTTTTTTAACAAGGCTTGTTGGCTGTCCGCTTGTATAAGGCAGTCGTCCAGATAAGGGTATATTTGTATCCCCTGAAGTCTGCAATGTGCAATTACTGATGCCAGGCATTTCGTGAACACTCTGGGCGCAGTAGATAAGCCAAAGGGCAATGCTGAGAATTGATAATGCTCTGAGCCTGCAAGAAATCTGAGGTATCTTCTGCAACATTGATTGGGACATACAGGTATGCCTCCCTGAGGTCCAGAGTTACCAGCCAAGACCCCTTGCCCAGCATGGGAAGGAGTTGCTGTAAAGTCAGCATTTTGAATTTTGGCACAATAAGGTAAGTATTCAGTGCGGACAAGTCCAGAATGGGTCTCCATTGTTTTTTTCTTGGAACAAGGAACAGTCTTGAATAAAATCCTTGTCCTTGTTCTGCAGATGGAACCTTTTCTATTGCTCTTATTTGAAGTAGGTTTGTTATTTGTTTGAGTGCCTCTGCCCTTTGATTTGGTGGCAGGTTTGGCCTGCCATGTCTTGTTGGCAGTGTATGAAAATGGAATCTGTATCCTTTGTCTATTATCTCCAGTATCCATTTGTCCTTTGTAATATTGTGCCAATTTTTTGAGAATACAGATAACTTTCCGCCCAAAGGTGCTTCTAATTGAGCCCTGGATGGCGGAGTCAAAGTCAAGTCATTGAGATTGTCTAGGCGGAGCAGTGGAAGGTCCTGCCCCACCTCTCTGGTTCGGAGGCTGCTATTGACGTCCTCTGTAGGAGCCTCGAGTTTGCCCTCTACCTCTGCCACGTCTGTTTTTGCCTCTTTGAAATTTGTCTGTGTCAGGAAAGGACCAATGTTTAGAAGGCCAATTCCTGCTGAATCTTGGAGGCTGCACCTGGAGGAAATCTTTGACTGTTTGCACTGATTTTGCCTTTTCCTCTATTTTCTTTAAAACCTCTTGTGCAGTAGCACCAAATAGCTTATGTTTCTCTAGTGGTGCATCCAAAAGCTTAATTTTCACATGGTCTGGCAATGTTTGTTCCTTTAACCAAGCATGTCTGCGTATGACCGCACCTGTCATTGCTGCTCTACATGAAGCTTCCAATGCATCATATCCACACTGAAGGAAATGGCTGCTAACCTGCTTAGTATTATGAACCAATTCCTGTAACCCCTTTCTATCTAATGGTTCAGGGGAAGCCAGTTTCTTTTGCAAGTCATCCAGCATGTATTCCTGATACTGAATCATATGAAATTGACAATTTAATGCTCGCATAGAAAGGGTGGAAGATGTATATACTTTCTTGCCCCACCTTTCTAAAGCCCTAGAATCTCTTTCCGAAGGGAGTGGGTTCTTAGCAGTAGTGGAGGAAACCCCTTTAGGCCCCTGAGAAATAGTTTCAGGGTCAGCAGTATGGCCCTTGTACAGAAATTGATGTGTGTCTGGGACCCTGTAGTACCGGTCTGGCTTGACAGGAGCAGGGGGGAGGGAGTCAGGGGAAACACTAGATTCTAAGTACACATCATCTAAAACATTTAAAACTGGAGGAATAGCTAAGCGTCTATGCTGAGGTAGCTTTAAAAATTCCCTTAACCTTTTCCTAGAATCTGAGTATTCTTGGCCTTGCCATTTGAAGTGTTCCCTCATGGAATGAAGCGTTTCCCCAAAGGAAAACTCCTCAGGAGGAGAAGCAGAGGGAACAGATTCCTCCGCATCAGAATCCTCGTAGGCCCAGAAGGCCTCCTCCTGGTAGTCTGAATGTGCAGAATCACCTGAGGCCTCATCGGAGGACTGGGAGTCTACCTGCTCAACCCTAGGCCTCTTGTCAGAAGGCGGCTGAGAGCCTCTATCTGGATGAGGCTGTGAACCCCTAATCAAAGAAATAAGGTCCTCAGCTAAACTTAAAATTTGAGAACCAGAAGTGGATCCCAGAGAAACAGATCTTGGAGGGAGAGACTTAGCCTGTTTGGCAGCCTTAGCACGTGTGTAGGCCTTAATGGACATAGACACTGGAGGCCTAGCAGCCCCACGTGCTGGAGTAGTCTTATCCACTGAAATGGTGTCAGAAATATCCTGGGCTACAGTCTCAGAGGGGAGCATAGAAACCGGCACCGAGCTGGCCTCCGGTACCGAAGTAACCGGTGGAGCGGTGTCGTCGGTCTGTAGCAGTTGCGAAACCGGCTCAGAAGAGACCAAGACACACGCGGTAGGCCTAAGCGTGGTGTCGGCAGAGACCGTGGACCGCGGGTGTCGGTCCTTATCCTTCCGTTTTTTAGGTAAATGTGCTGTCGGAAGCTCCGACGGCATGATATAACAGAAATCTTCCCCAAAATAATCCTGTGCAAACTCAGACCGACGCCTAAGAGTGCGTTTATTGAAAGAGGCACAGGCTGCACAGGCCGAGACGTTGTGTTCTGGGCCTAGGCAAGGTAAGCAGTAAGAGTGGAAATCCTTATGAGGTATTTGTTTCCCACAAGTTAAACAATTATTAATTTTTTCACTTTTATCTGACATCGGCTGAGGCAAGAAAAGGTCCCCAACAGGGTACTTAGCTTTTTTGAAGACTTCAGTAGCTGAAAACACAGGAGCTGGTCGACCGGCACTTGCGAACTGCTTCTGCTTCGGGCGCCACGCGGCAAGAAAGACTGAAGAAGATGGCGTCAGCTGACGTTTTTATACCCCAGGTGCTCTGATGTCGGGGAAAGGGCGAAATCAGCCGACGCCGGACCCAGACTTTGGAATCCGGCCGACCGAAGGGCTGCCTGAGGCAGGACAACCCATATGTCAGGACTGCAGTTGCATCCTTGAAGGACATCTAGAGTTTGCAAGAGTATGTGCTAGTGAGAAGCTTGACTTGGCAAAGTGTGAGAAACTTGTTGCTTATGGCAGTGAAGAAATTCAGACTGAATGTTCAGTAGTGCTTTCATGTTACTTTGCTGGAAACAGCTCTGACTTGCAATTTTACTTAGTCAAAAGGCACATACAGTCATTAATAGGTCTCGGAGACAGTTTGAAAATGGGACTACTTTCATTTAATAACGAAGTCCACCATGTATGCTTAAAACACCACTGTTCTAATTTTGCACAGTCTATTTTTTCTACCTATGCTGATTTTTCGAAGACAAACTAGGCAAACTCCCAGCTGTACTCCATGAAGTTAGTCCCTGAAGTCAGTCCAGTTATCAGACCAGCCCGGAAGGTTCCAGTAGCTATGCAAAACAAAGTCAAAGTCGAGCTCGATAAAATGGTGCAAAAGGTGTGATTTGCCCAGTTGATGAACCTACTGAATGGGTATCTTCCATGGTCATGGCTCATAAGAAAAGCTGAGATGATATCAGAATATGTATTGATCTATGAGATTTGAACAAAGCACTGAAAAGACATCATCCAGTGCGTACAGTCGAAGAAGTCACTACTCTTATGCCAAATGCCACTGTTTTTTCCGTCTAAGATGCAAAAGGTTCATTTTGGTAAATTTAGCTTGGCCGAAAATTCTCACTGCTAACCACTTTTGGTACCGCTTTTGGCAGGTACAGATTTTTGAGAATACCATTTGAGATATATTCTGCCAGTGAAGTCTTTCAGCGTGCAATGCAGGAATCTTTTTCTGGGTATCTGTGTGCTACTATAATAGATGATATTCTAGTAGGAGGTAATGGTGAAGCTGAGCATGACAGAAACCTCAAGAAAGTTCTGGAAAGAACACGTGAAGTGAATCTTAAGCTGAATTCTCAGAAGAGCAGATTCAGGCTACGAGAAGTTAATATGTTGGTCATTTATTTACCAGTTCAGGCTTATGACCAGATCCTTCAAAGCAAACTGCTATTCTTGTGATGCTAGCTCTACACAATGTTCAAGCCCTACAACGTTTTCTTGGCACGGTTAACTACCTAGGCAAGTTCATGCCAGACTTGAGCCAACTTTCAGCACTGTTTAGAGAGCAGACACGCAAAGAAGTATCTTGGTCATGGTCAGAGCAACAACAAAGAGCATATGATTTCCTGAAACAGAGAATTGCCAGTCCACCAACTCTCAGTTACTATGATGTTCACAAACCAGTTACTCTTTCTTGTGATGCTTCGAAGTTTGGTCTTGGTGCAGTCATTCTTCAAGAGGGTAAAGCAGTAGCCTATGCATCCAGAACTCTAACACAAATTGAAATGCAGTATGCGCAGATAGAGGAAGAGCTCTTGGCGATTGTGTTTGCATGTTCAAAGTTCCATGATTTTATTTATGGTAGACCTTGTGAAGATATGTGAAGGCTGCCAGCCTAGCCAGATAGAATTTCATAGATAATTCTGTCATTTGTAAATATTAATATAAGCAACAGGCTTGTTCTCTTAAATGGAAGAAACTGGTGTTAAATGTGGAACTGCAAAAATGTAACAACACCGCACTCTGCTGTAGGAAAGCTGATAAGTCAAGCACTGTGTAATTGTTTGATCACAAAACCCAGAGCTGAGATATCTGGCTGAAGGAATTCTTGCTTTTGTTTTGAGACTAGAGTTAATTGCCAGAATTTGCATGCATAATGTCTTTTATTGCTGCAGCTTCCTGACCAGGTGCACAATCAAAAGGGCTGTTACACTCTGAGCTTCTGTTAGCCCGGGAAACAGAAATAATGATGTAATCTGAAATGAGTCAGTGGTACTGTGTTATCATTTTAAGGACAGAGAGATTCAGAGCATTTTGCATTTGTCTTGAGAACATCCAAAATCACCAGCACTCTGCCTATGCTCTATATGCAAGTTTGTTTTAGAACTGTGTTTTCTGTTACATATAGCTAGGAAATAGGAAGATTAGATTAGTTTTTTTCAGTATTGATGTCAGAACTTTTCTACTGCATTATTTTAAGTATTTCTCTGTCATCTCCAAACTCTTGACTAGCACTGTGTAGTAAGAAGTATTGTCTTGTGTTTTTATTGTTTATTATTAAATATTTTAAACCTTTCAACTGTGATTGTTTTGTGCAGAGACAATTTAAGCTCTAGAGTACACTACGTGCATATAGTGATACTGTCCAAGTCACTCCAATAAGCTTTGCTATTCAGTTACACTTACCATTTGGGTAAAAATATTGCACAGTAATAATTGGACACCCTTTGTTAAGGGCCTTTTTAATAGCTGATATTAGTGGTTGGTGGCAGTAATTTCTACTTTATAGCCTGGCAGAGAAGGGGGCATAGCTGGAGGACCTGTGCCAGCCTTCCCCAGGAGTGTCTCTGTGTTTGTATACAACTCATATATCACAGTGTGTGGGTCAGCTACTTGGGCAGGGACACAAAGCACTGGATGGACAGAGAGGGTGCTGGAGGTTTTAGCTTGACCACTAGGCTGAGATCTGGACCCTACAGCTGCGCCAGTGGGGAATCTTATTGGGGATCTAGGGAGAAACCAGCCCCAAACAAACTGTGATCTCTGTGTGCTCTTAAGGGAAATTATATTTTACTGTGAGTGTGTTTGTTATCCTCCCCTATGTGGATGCCCCTCACTTGTGTTAGTGGTGAGGACTGAGGCTCCTTGACTGCTGGACCAGCGCACGGGCATCACAGACCTATCCAGGTTGAAATTGATCACCAAGCTCTAGTCACTATTTTGAGAAAGTCTATGCATGCAGCTCCTGCCAAATTGCAGTGCATGATGCTCAAATTGTTGTTTGTTTGTTCTTCTTTCGACTTTTCCCAGCTAGGGGTCGCCACAACGGGACTCTGGTCCACCAATGATTGGCAGTTGATTTTTATGGATGCCAAGGTGCCAGCCCGACGCCCAACCTTCAACGAAGGCATGCCCATTCACGCATGTCTTTCGAATGCCACCCAACTGCGGGGAGGACATGCAGACTCCACACAGAAGGCACTCCAGCCGAGAATCGAACAGTAGAACCTCATGCTGTGAGGCGACAACGCTACCACTGCACGACCGTGGCTTCTAGTGCATGATGCTCAAATTGCAAATGAATAATTTCAATCTTGTCTACACAAAGGGCAAACTTCTTTATTTTGCTGACACTTTATCCAGATTGCCCAGAAATACAATAGCATGAAAACGAGCAACTTGATTTTGAAGTCATGTAAATGAGAAATATTTCTTCCATGCATCTTGATGAGCTTAGAAGTCATACAGCCACAGATCCAGTTCTTCAGAAGCTCAACCACTTTATCAGTCAAGGATAGTTGTCAAAGCAATCTTGTTTACCAGTAGACCTGCAACCTTATTTTCCTTACAGAAAGTATGCAATGGTATCATCATGAAAGGTCCAAAAGTAATTGTTCCAAAATCCTTGCAACAAGAGTATATTACTATTTTGCATCATGAGAGGATTAGTATTTTGGCCTTCTATGTCAAGGTACATTGAGAAAGTACTTTTATCTTGTTCTGTATGTAATAGTACTAAGGCAACATCAACAGAACAAACCACTTCAGCTAAACAAGATTCCTGAACTATCCTGGTTGACAGTAGCTGCAGACATTTTTGAGTGGAATGGTCAACATTACTTGGTGTTGTAGACTCTTATTCAATTTGGTTCAAGACTGACCTACTTCCTAATCTAGCGTCCAGTACTGACATTACTAAGATGAAGCATCCACGGTAGTCTGCACAGTTATTTCTGACAATGGTACACAGTTTACAAGCCAGCAGTTTAAAAGAATTGCTGAAGAGTGGGACTTTACTCATGTTACAAGTAGCCTTGAGTACCCGCAGTCAAATGGTTTGGCAGAATGTGCAGTTCAAAGTGCGAAACAATTATTAGAGAAGTCGAAATGAGACAATAGCGATGTTTTCTTGATTGTCTTGAATCTCAGACATACTCTTTGTGATAAACATCTTGGTTCACCTGCACAGAGACTTCTGTCAAGACAAATTAGAACCACACTACCAATTAGTAGTCATCTACTGGTTCTATGTTTCAAGAACAACAGATCAGTGAAAGCCCATCTATTGAAGAAGCGCTTATCTCAGAAGTCCTATTATGACAAAACCAGCAAACCACTCAATCCATTATGAGGAGAGATAGTGAGGATGCAGATGTCCAAAGGTTTTGATTGGATTGGAGTCCTGAAAAATGTATGTCCAGAGCCGAGATCATACACTGTGGAATAACCAGGAGTGGCATTTAGGCGGAATTAGAAACCTCTGATCCCGGTGTCCAGTGCTGTACTGCAGTATCATACCTGCGAGAAAGAATGAATCTCAGAGTGCGTTATCCAGCATACCAGTTCCAGAGGACATTCCAGTAAATATCCCTATTCCTGAGAAGAATCCTGAAACTCCAGAATCTGTTTGTTCACCAATGACTGTCCCTGTTACTAAACCCAGTTCTGATTGCTATATCACTAGATCAGGTCGCATTTCCAGATCATGTTCTACATAAATGGCAACTTGGACATAAAAGTTTTGTTTGCTTCTTAGTGTCTATGCAACTGCATGTCTTTCCCAAATGTCATTTTATTGTGGGCAATTCATTAAAGAGGGAGGATACAGATCAATATGTATGTATGTATGTATACCTTCAAGAAGCTTTCCATGGGCTTGCATGTGTGCATAAATACCGAGCACGTAGGTTCATAGGCTGATACTAGGCTATCGTCCCTAGGGCCTATACAAGCCTAGCCATAACAATTCCTTGGCTATTTCTTCCCACACTATTTACTTCCTTGGATCCATCTAGCAGGGCGACTGACATGATCCCCGGGGTGAATTTCCTTTCTCCCATCCAATCGTCAAGGTTCCTTTTGAAGACGGCCAAGGAGGCGCTCTGCTTGACATGTATGGGGCAGTCTATTCCAGAGTCTGGGGAGTCTCTGGGTCAGGAACCTATCCCTGCAGCATGTTTTGTTTATTGTGATGACAAGGTTTAGATCCCTGGAGTGTGTGGCTCTGAGGGTTCATAGGTTGGTACTAGGCTATCAGCCCTAGGGCCTATATACAAGCCTAGCCATGACAATTACCTGGCTATTTCTTCCCACACTATTTACTTCCCTAGATCCGTCTAGCAGGGCGACTGACGTGATCCCCGGGGTGAATTTCCTTTCTCCCATCCAATTGTCAAGGTTCCTTTTGAAGAGGGCCAAAGAATCACTCTGCTTGACATGTATGGGCAATCTATTCCAGAGTCTGGGGAGTCTCTAACTCAGGAACCTATCCCTCCAGCATGTTTTGTTTATTGTGATGACAAGGTTTAGATCCCTGCAGCGTGTGGCTGTGAGGGATTGGGATTTCTTTAAGTGTAGCATGTCCAACAGGTCTGGGTTTGACATGGCCTTGTATGTTAAGCAGAGATCGCCTCTGAGTAGACGATATGCGACAGAGTATAGCTGGAGTTTAAGGTGGTCAGCATAGGGCATCTGCTTTTGGCCTGTGATTCTTTTAGTGAGGTATTTCTGCGGCCATTCCAGTTGTTGCAGATGTCTTGAGAGGTACATACCAAACGGGGCGTTGTATTCTACAATGGGTCTAATGAGGGATGAGTACAGTACAGTGGGACAATGCCCTCCTTTTTTCTGGATGAAAAGCCCTTAGTGATGAGGTGTACCACATAGAAGGATTTCCTGACTGTTGTGGCGATGTGGTTATTGAAGGTGAGACCACTGTCCACCTGTGTCCCTAAGTCTCTTATCACACTTTCGGTGTTTAGTGTACTGCCACCTATGTGGTAATTCACGGGTACATGTTTTTTCCCAAAGGGGATAACTATACATTTCTTGGCATTGAGCTTGAGCCCATGGCTCTGGCACCAAGCATCTGTTTCTGTAAGGCCCTTTTGTAGAGTATCCACATCATTTGGGGATTCAATAATGGCTCCCAGTTTGCAGTCATCTGCGAACTTTTTTAGCCAGAGTCCCTTAGTGTTGGCCTGTACTTCAGAGAAGTAGATGCCAAACAAGAGCGGTCCCCGGACTGAACCCTGAGGTACCCCCACTTGTCTGGAGCTGGATATGGAGTCGGCTACTTTTACAGTGTGGGTTCCATCAGTAAGCCAGTTAGCAACCTATCGGGTGATGTAGGAATTAATGCCCAGCTTAGTAATGATTCCAGAGTGGGGGATGGTGTCAAAGGCCTTGGCGAGGTCCAGATAGGCTGTGTGGACTGCCTTACCCTCATCCACGGCTCTGGAGACTGATTTGAAAAAGTCAATCAGGTTCAGGAGACGAGATCGGCCCTTCACGAACCCAAACTGGGTGGGGTCCAATGTTTGAATGTTGCCAATATCTTCGTTTATAAGTTCCATGATAATACATTCCATGGCCTTGCAGATCAGGCTCATCAGACTGATGGGGCGGTAGTTCCTGGGATCCAAGGTGGATCCCCCCTTGTGGAGTGGGATAAATGTAGCTGTGCGCCACTCAGTGGGCACAAAGCCTGAGGTGAGGGTATGATTAAGCATGACACTTAGGTGAGGTACCAGTTCATTTTGTAGTTCAAGTAGTACACAGCCCGGGATGTCATCTGGCCATTATTACTGGAATTTGGCAATCTTCCAGTATTGAGATGGGCCATTTAGGGGGTGAGAGGGGGGTGAAGTTGGCACTGAATCGATCTGCCAGGATATTGGCAATATCCTTGGGATCAGTACATTTAATGCCATTCTGTTGTAGCTCAGAGCAGATCTGAGCATTGCCATTTAGATTCTTGCCATAGTTATAGAATGCCTTGTGGTTGTCTTTGGAATCTTTGGCAATTTTATTTTCGAGCCTGACTGCCATTTTGTAGTAAGCATGCGAGCCTGACTGCCATTTTGTAGTAAGCTGTTGAGATGCAAGCATGCATGTCTGTGTAGTTTGTCAGTTAGTTAGTTTACATTTTGTACTACTGCTATCCATCCTGATGTTTCTGTGTAGTAAAGCAAATAAACAAACTACCCTGCCTGTTCATCTTCAATTGTAAACTCAGACGAACAACAGAACTTATGACAAGAAAAATAACCAGAGATCCTATACGGTTATTAAAATACTTAAGAAATGTTAGAGTAACATGGAAACAAAAAAAAGGTACAAATAGGTTCATAGGTTGGTACTGGGCTACCTGCCCGAAGGCATATATTAGCCCAGCCATGTTGTGCGGTATTCACTGCCCCTTTAGTAGTTCCCTAGACCCTTGTACTAGCAGCTAGTACCCTTGGCCCCTATCTAGTAGTGCTGTTGGTGTGATCCCTGGTGTGAACTTTCTGTTACCCATCCACTCATCAAGGTTCCTCTTGAAGAGTGATAGTGAGGGGCTCTGTCTTATGTAGATCGGGACCCTGTTCCATAGTAAGGGAAGTCTCTGCGAAGGGAATCTAGCCCTCCAGCATGTTCTATTCATTGTTGTGTTGAGGTTTATATCCCTAGAGCGTGTAGCTCGAGTAGATTTGGTTTTGTTAAGATGGAGCATGTTCAACAATTCTCGGCTGGACATGGCTCTGTACGTTAGACAGAGATCGCCTCTGAGAAAGCGGTATGCAACAGAGAACAGTCTTAGCTTTTTCAATCGTGCTGCATAGGGCAACTGTTTGAGGCCAGTAATCCTCTTGGTTGGGTACCTTTGTGGTCTCTCCAGCTGCTGGAGATGTCTAGCCAGGTACATTCCAGTTGGTGCATTGTACTCAATAATGGACATATTTATCGAAGGTACAGGAAAATGAGGCTCAACAATTAATAGCTTTGAAGAGAAGAGGTAAGAGCAGTGATGTATAATCAATCAACAGAAAAAAGTCTCAAGGGAAAGACTGCATTCCTGTGGAAGTCTGGAAATAGTGAGAGGAGGTGATAATGATCTGGGAAGGGTTATTTAACAGTATTTTAAAAGGGGGAGGAGGAGGACCAGCATCTTGGAAAAAAAGTTGTGGAGGCTGTACTACCCAAAGAGAGTAAAGCCCCTTCACACCCAGCTTCATATAGACTCATTTAATTTTTTAACCATGATTACCAAGTGGATATGTGTGTACTAGCTAAGAAAATGGCAAAGGTGTTGCCAAATTGACAGATATGGACCAATTTTGTTT
Source organism: Protopterus annectens (assembly GCF_019279795.1). Classification (NCBI taxonomy): domain Eukaryota; kingdom Metazoa; phylum Chordata; order Ceratodontiformes; family Protopteridae; genus Protopterus; species Protopterus annectens. The sequence goes on along the minus strand of NC_056731.1, from coordinate 392,507,547 downwards.
CGTGCTAGGGAGACAAACATTTGACAACATTAACAGAACAATGATGATCCAGAGGGAAGGACAATGTAAAGAAATACAGCTATTGTTGATGGGTTGTGCTGCAGAGAAAGCAATCTTTAAAAGTCAGCTGGGATTGTATAAGAAGGGCAGTGGAAGCATTTGCATTCCATGTTAGAATTATAGGATAAATTAGGAGACTATATGAAGGATAGGAGGCAAGAATTAAGGCTGGAGAACCAAGCAGGAGAGTCCTCTTTCCCCTTTGTTACCTGCTTTACATTTAGAGCTACTAGCAATGAAAATAATGGACTCATAAATAAAAGGATATAACTGGTATGAAAAGCAAGAAAAGTTAGCTTTATTTGCAGATCATATTATTTTACAATCGATAAAACCTGAAAATGACATTTCTGAACGGTGAAATATTTTGAGACAGTTTCAAGTCTTTTCTAGACATAAAATTAATGAAAATAAAACTGAGGCTATAGCAGTAAACTATGTACCCAGACATGAACTGGCTCAGAAATACCCACATGTAAGGGGAATATGATAAGATTAGGTGTTTAGATGTACAGATTAAAAAGGATTCTGCTATGGCAGCTAAAGATATGTGGGAAGAGACTTAAAAAAAAAAGATAATACAAAAGCTGAGAAACTAGAAGCTCCTGATTATGGATATGGATAGTACAATACAAGCAGTGAAAATGTTTTAAGTCCCTTTAGTTTTAGATACTGGTCAGGCATATTTTTATTAATAAGAGAATAAACTGTAGACAATTAATAAAGAGTTGATGGAATTTATTTGGGAGGGAAAGAGGGTAAAGGTTAAGTGGGACAAAATTATTCTTCCCATAGAAAAAGGTGGTTTAGCATATTGAGTAAAGAGATGGGGCCTTGAGGCGATCAGACCAGGACATTATGTTTACTTCCTGTATTCTTTATGTAAGGAACCTTTGTGTACATTCCAGCTGCTGCATGTGTCTGGTCAGATATACATCAAAGGGGCATTATACTCTATGATGGGTCTGATGAGAGCCAAGCCAGTGGTATGACAACCTCCATGGACCTACATGCCATGCCCTTTAATATAAGTTGAGCACACAGAAAGATTTCTTACTACCATGGACACATATTAGTCAAATGCTTCCAATACAATTAATGGAATTCCAGCTTTTTATCCCAAATTCAACCTCTCTCAGAAATCTGCACCTTTTCCAAAATAAAGAACAAAAACTTAGGTTAGTACACACTTTTGAATGTTTACCTAATCATATGAAATGCCTTTCAAACCCCAGGGTTAAATGAAAACATTTCTGTTAATAGTGTCTTACAATAAAAGGTACTAAAACTGTTAAACTTATTGTCTACAACTGAGTATTCTGTTTTTTTTTATACTGTGAATGTAGTTTAATGTCATGCATTGTACTATAGGTTTTGAATTTTAACCAGTAATTTCTCAAATTTTAGCATTTGTTTGAGATGACTGCCTTTTAAGAATGGATTAGAGAGGTTTTCATTTGTCATGCAATTACACTGGTTAATAAAACTGCGGTGTTGGTGCTGGCGGTAGCGTTGTCGCCTCACAGTAAGACATTGTCCTGTTCGATTCTCAGCTAAAGCATCTTCTGTGTAGAGACATGCGTGAATGGGCATACCTTCGTTGAAGGTTGTGCGTCAGAGCTGGCAACTCGGCACGTAAAAATCTACTGCCAATCATTAGCGGACAGGAGTTCCTCTGTGGCGACCCCTAACTGGGAAAAGCCGAAAGACACAACATTTAAACCAAAATGGAATCAGTCTATATAGTTCGGATGAAGTTCTTAACAAGAGTAGAATGAAAGTGCTCAACTCTTGTGATTTATTTTCAATAAACTTCCACTGGATACAAATGTGAACTGGTTCTTGGAAGATACAACCATTATGTTTTCTGAAATGCTTATTTGATTAAACTGTGAAGATTTATTTTTTATTCCAAGAGGTAAACTAATATAGAAATAAAAAATGGAGATTGTTGCCAATAGGGATGACTCCAAGTAGGGGTACAGAGAATAGGCAAGAGGGGTCAGGAATTTACTGGAGAAACTTGGCAAAGGAACCAAGATATTGTGAGCAAATAAATAAAGCTGGAAAGGTTAACAGAGTGGGATGAGGCCATGCAGAAGTCTGTACTGCATTAGAAATTACCTTCTCTACCAGGGATTGATATCAAAGGATAGGCAAACATAAAGGGATACAGCAATCCTAAGTGAATGACTAGCTCTGGCAGAGTTTTAGGTGAGTATAGAACACAAGCTGCTGTTAAAAAGGGATAATTACTAGGGTATATAAAATAATGCATAATAAATGTAAGAATCAGAGGAGGTTAGAAAAGAATGAGAAGGGAGATTGGAAATGCAATTAACAAAGGAACAATTGGACAACATTTATATGGCTCCCAAATAAGCAACAAAGTCCAGTAGGCTGAGGATTTCTGCTTGGAAGTCAATGAGAATGGGAGGGAGAAGGGATTATTTTATTTACTTTTATTTTGATTTTTTTTTTAACTGGGCTATAGCACTGATCCCACTGGACCTATTTCAGTTTCAGGCTGGGGCAGGCACATGAGATTATTTACAGGGTGAATGACAAAATGTAATATGTACATGTATTAAATACAGAATGGAAATCAGACTTGATTGGTTATGGCATACCACCACCCCCATCATACAAATGCAAAGATGGATGAGCCCCCTAGGACACCATTAGGATCCAAAATCATACCCAGCAATACTACAATAAACCCGGGAGGGGTTATGAGATTACACCAGGCATTGATGTGGGGCACTGGGTAGCTGGGACAGTTGAATGAGGTAAAAAGGAGGGGGGGGGGGAAAAAAAAAAAAGGAGGAGGGCTGAAGTTTAAGGGAAGACAGGAATGGAGCTATTTTTGTAATGTTGGAGTAAATAATTGTTAAAGAAAAAAAACATTTAATGTATAATACAGGACTATTACAAATATTAACATAATTTGTTGACTTGTGCCTATCTTGTAATACGTTAAAGTTAATTTAGTTTTTAATTTTTAGTTTCTTAACTGAGGTAGTGATCTGATTCAAAATGGATCCACTTCAGTCACAGCCTGGGAGTTACAACAGAAACAAAACAAGACAGATATGCTATTTATAAGAGACAGAGAAAAGAATTTCAGAAGAGGTACAGAGGTTGTGATTAAAATAAAAAACAACAAATGTATCTGAGACCATTTTTTTTACATATGCACAAACTAGCAATTAAACTCCATAAAAAGAAGGCTAGTGATGCAGTAGATATTTGCAGTTGAATTGTCTTCTTATGGGGCACTATGTTAGGAGGACAGTGGATTAATAAAAGTTATGTATGAGACAGGAATGTAAACATGTCATTGGACCAGTGAGGGAAAGATTAGCAGAAAGAGCAAGAGGGTGTACCAAAGAATAAGATGGGTGTAAGATGTGAAGAAGAAAGATGCTACAGGAGGGGTACAAAGCCAAAATATGCCCAGCATATGACCTAAGCCTGCAGGTATAAGGGTACATAAACAGACGTACAAGTGTAAATCCACAGACTATGCCCAAGCAAGAGAAAAAAATAAACTGATCAGCAAAGAGGGCAGAGTTAGAAACACAGTGATCCAGCTTGACTCTTGAGGAAAAAAATCAGAAGGAAGAATCAGAGAAGGGGAAAAGTAGGGAAAGAAAGAATACTGTAACAATGATACGCAAGACATCTACTGTTATGGTAAATTCTTACACGCTGTACAAACATTGTTAAAATATTGAGAAAAAATGTGAAACTAATGCCCTTTACAGACAAGTTTTAACTTGCAAAGGGTTTTCTAATTTTTTACTTGGTGTTTTAGAATGAATCCCCTATGACCCTGGTGGGAGTCACCGACAGAATTCCTTAGAATACCAGGAATTATTGTGGCAAATCAGATTGGATACTGGGTCCCATCCAGGTTTGAATGAGTACATTTCAATTGTCCCTGTCCTAAAAAGAAGTACTGCAAAGTTATAATGGTCTGTAGTATTACAGTAGACTCCCTCTTATCCAGCTTCCTCTTTAACCAACCATCAAATTTCTGCCATAGCCCTAGCAAAAGACAGAGAAGAACACTACTTCTGCCTCCTCTGAGCTAAATAATTACAGACGTTTGAGTTTTAGACATTATACTCATTAGAAAAATGCATACGAACACAAATCCTGTTACTCTAGCTGATTTATAACATATAAATACTATTTTATATGTATTTTCTGATTAACCAGCCATTCATTTACCCAGCCTATGGTCCGGTCCCAGCGAGACCAAATAAGAGGGAGTCTACTATAAATATTTTTCATGAACATATACTTTTATAAGAAGCTGTTTATTTGGAACTATATTTTAGATAGGTTTTAACATTAACATGTAGTGAATTAATTTAGTTAATTCAGTTGGTATTGTATGGAGTGGTTTGTCCCTTTAAGAACTCAGTTAATTGATTCTTTTATTATTAAACGTACAGTGATTTTTAGGATAAACTTTGGTTCTGATGAAGTCCTAAGCAGACAAAAGCATTTAACGAAGAATAAAGACTTTGATTTTTAAAGTTAGTTTATGTTTAATTCGAATCTGTGTCTGTACAGACTCTTTTTTTTTTTTCTTAGTAGTTTCATTTTTGCCTGTACGGTTGGGTTGTATTTTTGTGGTTATAAACAACTTAAGCACTTAAGATGAAAGTTCTCAGTGGGAGTTTAAATATTTACAAGACTGCCTGATGTTACTTTTAGAAGGAAGCATCATAAGTGAATAAAATTAGACAAGTAAGACATTTCTCATAAGTATACAAACTGAACTTTCACAAAGGCTATTAACCATACCTCTTAATTGTCCAGATTTTTGTAGAATGTCTAGATTCTTCCTCACATTTTTGGTCTATTCCTCATAAATTTGTGATTTTCTAGCAAATCACTGAGATGATCTGAGGATTAAACGTCCCTAAATAATTACATGCATATGTGTTTCAGACTTCATATCCTTCAGAAAATGCATGCTAACACAAATCATACTATTCTAGCAAGTTTCTCAGTTTATAAGAGCAATATTTATAACATGTCCCTATTTTTGGGCCTTTAACTCCCCCCCCCCCCATTATGTCAGGTTTTGTCCAGATTTCTTGTGCTTTGAGGTTGAGAGGTATGCTACTAACAGAAAGGTTCATACTTACCACTATCAAGACTGACAGGCTGAAAAATAAATGACAAACTTGTAAAGCAATCAATAACTAAGCACCAGAAAAGATAAGAGTTAAAGCATGACATACATTTTGCAGCTAGGATCTCCTGAATGACCACAAAAGGACACTATTCAACCTCAAAATCATACATGTATCACACTGATATAGGTATGTCTGACTGAGGGACTGATATCCTCATAAAAGCTGATCCCAATCAGTACTGCACTTTCTGAAGCAATGATATTTGTTAGGAACCTTATTTAATTTAATTAATTTATTTATTTAGTTTACTTCCAAGGTGGCCACATACTGAAAGCAGGATGACGAGAGCGCTCCCATTGTGAAAACTGAAAAATTATTTAAAAAGAAAAAGTTAAGAATGTGGGTAAAATTTAGTCTTTAGCTAGTGTTCACACTGCCTGGAGCACATCGAGGAAGAAATCTGGAGAAAACCAACCAGGTAGGGAAAAGAAAAAGCTCTGGCTGGGAAAAACACACACACACACACACACACACACACACACACACACACATACACAAACACATGCCCACATGCACATGTCGCGCGCACGCACACACGCACACACACACGCACACACACACATAAATGGCTGTAAAAACAGAAGCTTTATTTAGCTATTCTGAAACTGATAAAACTGCAGAAATCAGACAATGGGAGGTAACTGGTGTATGCACGTGCACTTTGCAGAGGACTGTCAGCACCAATATATTTGTAAAGGGTTTGGTGCTAAAATGTATGTAAAGGGAACAGCAGTCTAACAAATGCTTTAAAGCACAATGACTGTTGTGTATTAGACTACAGTTAAAAACACAACAAATTATGTAACTACTCAAAAAAGACTCAAGGCAAGGTTCAAAGGTACATCCACAGTTTATCCAAGAAAAATCAACGAAGAATCCAGACAGGTTAATACAATCAAGGTAAGCGCTTTCGTCCAAACCAAATGAAAGAACTTCAACAGACAGTTACAAACCATGAAAAGCCAACATAAGTAATTCAAACAAAAATGACATCACTTCTCCTAATAATCATTTAAAGACATATTCTCCCTATTAACACTTCAAATACATTACTATTATAAATAGATAAAATTAACTTTACAGCCTATCATACATATTTTAAAATACAAATTACATATGCTAAACACAAAAATTATACTTAAAAAGTTTTATAAGTGTTTAAGTTATCTTTCTAAAGCTTTTAAATGTAAAATAAATTTCAAAGAACACTGGTCATTAAGGCCAGGACTGGCAAAAGAATTAACTTTGAGCTGTCAATAAAGCTCCCGCTCCACGGAGGGGCCAAGGACCTCCTCTGATATTCCTGCTGACATTATCAATTATTAGATAGTTGAAAGAATGCCCAGGGTTCTCAGAGACATGTTTGGCCAAAGCTTTCGTGATATTGGCTTTCCCAATATTATATTGGTGTTCATATAGTCTCAATTTAAAGTATCTCTCTGTTTTCCCAATATAGAACCCTGGGCAGCATTGGCATAAGGCAATGTACATAATAACACAACTTTAACAATTGTATTTACCTCTAACCTGGTATGTTACATTATTAAGAGTAAAAGAACTAGCAACCATCATAAATTTACAGAAATTGCATATGCCATATTCATCAGTCATTCCCACTTTTAATGGGTACGCCCCTTGTGTTATTTTCAAACATATTCTTTAGGTTATTCCCTCTTTTAAAGATCAACCAAGGGCTAGCACTAATTTTTTGTTTGATGAAAGGTCATCCAACAAGATGCTCCTGTTTTTCAATAGGATGGCTCGTACAGACCCAGCATCCATAGAGAAAGTGGTAATAAATTTAAAAAGTGTGGTTATTACCAACCTCATCTACCATGCATCTACTTGGTTCCCCAACCATAATATCAACCTGACCATTTAATGCCAACCCATTCAGGGGTGATTCCATTGTTTCTTCCACGGTTTTATTCAGTAAGGGCTTGAACCAACCACTACCTCTTTTTTCATAGACTTCATTTATAATGACATCTATTAGTGCTAGGGGGTGGCATCTCTTCAAAAACATATTTTTAAGAGTCTCACATTCAGACATGAATTCAGAGTCTGGTGTGGTCATCCTAGCAGCCCGAAGAAGTTGACCTTTTATTACCGCAAAATCTGGTGAAATGGGTGAGAGCTATTGAAGTGCAATAGTGTACTGGAGTATGTGGGTTTTCTGAAGATCTTAGTTGTATATCTCCCATTTATGCGATCCTTTGATAATTCAGCATCTAAGTAGGAGACAGTGTCAACCCTAAATTCAAATGTAAATTTAAGGAATGATGCAAATCCAGAAATGGTATTGACAAAATTTTCCGCATCACCTAAATCACCTCGAAAAATGATGACTAGGTCATCCAAAAATCTAGTGCACCAGAAAACTTCGTCTATATACAAGGGATTCTCAAATAAGAATTCCCCCTCCCAATACGCCATTACACAATTAGCAAAGCTACCCCCACAGGGGGAGCCCATAGCAACACCAGTTTGTTGCAAAAAATATTCACCATTAAAAATCAGCATGTTATTATGTAGAACAAGTTTCAACAAATATTCTATAAGACCCACTTCGGATGACGGGGCCCTTTTTAGGGAAATAAACTCTCTCTCTCTCTCTCTCTTTTTATTACGCTACAGTTACTGTTGTGAAATTTTGAAGAAGAAAATTCAAGCAAAAGATTATTGGAACATAGGAAGTTACTAGCCTATTGGCCATGAGGCCCTTACAAGCCTAGCCAAGAATTTAGTCCATGTTCCAACAAGTCGGCATCCTATGCCCCTGTCCAGCAGGGACATAGGTGGAATCCCAGGGGTGTATTTTCTGTTCCCCATCCAGTTATCCAGGTTGCGCTTAAAAAGGTTTAATGAGGTACTCTGCTTTACGTGAAGACAGAGAGTCTATTCCACAAAAGGGGGAATCTCTGGGACACAAATATGTCCCGCCAACAAGTCCTACTGATGTCACAGAACAGGCTGAGGTCTTGCATGCAGTTTACTCGAGTGGAGCTTGACTTGCGGATATGCAGTAGTCCCATCAGGGCGGGGTCTGAGATTGCTCTGTATGCCAAACAGAGGTCACCTCTGAGGAGTCTGTAGGAGACTGAGTAGAGGGACAGGGCTTTTAGCCCATCTGTAGGGCAGATGTTTGAGGCCCTGGATTCTCTGGGTAAGGAATCTCTGTGGTAACTCCAGCTGCTGCATGTGCTTTGTGAGGTACATGCTGAAAGGGGCACTGTACTCAATAATCGGTCTTATAAGGGAAGAATACAGGGATGTTATGACCACCTTATCCCTGGATGAGATACCCTTACTAATGAGGTGGGTCATGTAGAAAGCTTTCCATATAATGGAGGCAATATGGTGATCAAAAGTCAGTTTGCTATCAAGCTGAGTTCCCAAGTCCCTCACGACTGATTGCGTGCTTAGCCTTATTATCAATGTGATAATTTCTGGGGACATCATTCTCCCCAAAAGGGATGATGATGCATTTTTTGGCATTCAGTTTGAGGCCATGTTTCTGCCACCAGTCATTTGTTTGGGTGAGACCCTCTTGGAGGACGTCCACATCACTAGGGGAATTGATGACAGCACCCAGCTTGCAGTCATCTGCAAATTTGGCCAGCCATAATCCATTAGATTTGGCCTGCACCTCTGAGAAGTACATCCCAAACACCAGAGGCCCCAAGACCGATCTCTGGGCTACACCGCTTGTTACGGGTCTAATACTTGAGGTGGCTCCCCTATTTTGACTAGGTGGGTTCTTGGCTCCCCTATTTTGACTAGGTAGGTTCTATTAATGAGCCAGTTTGCGACCCATCTGGTAACATATGTACTGATGGCTAGTTGAGAGTTTATCTGTTATACCTGAGTGGGGAATAATATCGAAGGCTTTGGCCAGGTCAGGGTAGGTGGTGTGCACCATCTTCCCCTCGTCTGTGGCCTTGGTGACGGTCTCAAAGAAGTCAACCAAATTTAACAGGCCTGACCTCCCCTTGACAAAACCAAACAAGTGTCTGGAGGTTCCCAATGTCCTTGTTAATGAGATCCATGATAATCCGCTCCATGGCTTTGCAGATCAGGCTAGTTAGGCTGATGGGTCTATAAATCCCTGAATTTGTGGACATTCCACCTTTGTGTAAAGGGATGACAGTAGCTGTCCTCCACTCGGCTGGGACGAAGTCAGTACTCATGCTTTGGTTGAATAGGATGCCTAATGGTGCTTGCTTCAAGTTCCTGGCCGAGTTCATGTAGGATGCAGCCTGGGATGTTATTGGATCCCATGGAGGCTGTATTTTTTGACTTTGAGACAGCAGTGATGACTTGCTCCCTAGAGATAAGGGGAGGGGGGCAGGTACTGGGGATGTCCTGTTTTACTGATGGGGGGTACAGAGAAGTGAAGTTTTCACTAAACCCGTCTGCTAGCAGGTTGGCTATATCTACAGGGTTTGTGTATGTGGTGTCCTTGACCACCAGTTCTGAGCCGATCTGGGTGCTTCTCTTGAGATTGCAGACATATGTGAAGAAAGCCTTATGATTGTCTTTAGTAGATGTGGCCAGTTTGGACTCTCAAATTGCTTTGGAGGATTTCAGTAGTGCTCTTATTTGCTTGTTTAGGCTAAGGAGAGATTGCTTCCAATTAGACACCTGCTTCCTCTTGGTCCTGGACAGCAATTTTTCCCTTTTATTATAGAATTTATTTATTGTAGCTGTATACCAGACAGGTTTACTCTTCCTTGAGGAGAATGACTTCATCCTGTCTGGTATTCCTGATACCATGCAGCTATATAAATATGCTCATATAGTACTTCGGTGTAAGTTTGAACATATGTGCCAGTTTCTGTGGAGGGGGCTGTGAAGCAGTTTATAAGTTCCCTCAGGAGGTTGTAATCAGCTTTGGAGAATTTTTTTTGTCTGACCCTAGCAGCTTCATTAAAAGGAAGGTACTTAAGGAAGCCCCAAGTTTATGGAAGGGAGCCTGTTATTGAAGGTTTCAGGATTGAAAGAAGAAAGCTTGCAACACTCTCTAAAATGGTGGAATTTAGGTATATGGGAAGAGTAACATTGGACATGGATAGGGAGGTGGTCACTTAGGGAATTGGGCAGGGTTCTGGGGTCATGATATACGGTGGGATCAGAGGTAAGAATCCAGTCTAAGGTGGTACCTCTTTTCTTCTTCACCTCAGTACCTACCTCCATCATAAAAAGACTATTGTCAAAACTTAAACCCACCAAACTCGCAGCTGACAACCTCCCCTCTGAATACTTGAAAACTGCAGCCGATACACTAGCCTACCCAATTTCAATTCTAATCAACCGTTCCATAACAGAAGGCTATGTTCCCTCGATATGGAAAATATCCCACATCATTCCCCTCCACAAAGGCACCCCCTCCACCGACCTCTCCAATTACAGCCCCATTGCTATTCTCTCCCCTCTCTCCAAGATACTTGAAAAATGTATCAACACCTAGGTCTCCAACTCCCTCCTAGCTAATAATCTCCTCTCCAAAACCCAACATGGTTTCAGGCCATATCACAGCACTACCTCCGCTCGGCTCTCCTTCATCAACACTATACTTCATCACAAAAACAATGGCCTCTTCTCTACTGCTGTATTTCTAGATCTCTCAGAGGCCTTTGACATGGTATCTCATGATCTACTACTCTCCCTAACCTCTACTTCTCACAATCAGCCTGCAACTGGTTCCACAACTATCTACACGGACGCCAGCAATCAGTAATCTGGGACGATAACCTATCACCTCGCCTCCCAGTTATTCTTGGAGTTCCCCAAGGGTCTATCCTTGGCCCTCTGCTATCCTCACTTTTCACTAACAACCTACATAGTGCCACCACACAAGCATCTCTTATACAGTACGCAGATGACTCTACTGTCATCTGCTCTGCCTCCACTCTACCAGAACTACAACAAATCACACAGGAATCATTATCTTCTGTAGAAAGCTGGCTATCCAATGCTCAGCTCCTACTCAACCTAAGTAAGACAAAACTTCTCCTGTTCCAACCTTCCAAAGCCACCCAAAACACCCCCACTTCAACATTCTCACCAAAGACAATACCATCATCTCTCCATCAGAACACACAAAATTACTCTGTGTGGAAACAGACAACAAACTTAGATTTGACACCCACATATCTCTCACAATAAAAAAGTTCACAAGAAACTTGATGCATTATATCGAAGCCGCCAATTCCTAACCAAGGCGGCTAGAATCTCCATAGCCAATTCCCACCCTACTCTATGCACCCCCCATACTTACCAACTTTAGACAGACAGACCTACACAAGCTGGATGCTTGTTACAACAAAATTGCTAAATTTGCCACTGGAACCACCTACCACAGCCATCGTTGTATCTCGCTTAAAGAACTCAACTGGCTAAAACTCCCACAACTCCTTCACTTTAATCAACTCACCCTCGCTCATAAACTTATTAACCACCCCCATAACATCCCTTCCCTTCAAACCCTTCCCCAACCCTATCACTCCACTAGGCCCCTAAGATCAAGCAACAAAAATCAAGTCACTGTTATCAAACCCAAAAACTCAACAGAAGAAGCCATATTTTCATGTACCATATCTAAACTTTGGAACAATCTTCCACCCTCTATAACTACTCTACCTTCCAGCAGCCTTTTCAAGACTGCGCTCAAATTCCACTTAAATTTACACTGGCTTTGTCCTTATTCTAATCCAGACTAACATCTCCACCCTTACCCCCCCCCCACCTAGATTCTTAACCCAACTATACTACCACCACTACTAACCACAGTCAGAATTAGCAAGTTGTCTTTACATACTTTAAAATCTTGACTGACAACTTTGTTACTAATATTACAAATGACAAGAAACGATCTTAACTTGCAACATTTACTGTATATCATGTTGTTAATCAATATCTAGTTATTGTATTAAAGCCAGCAACCTGTAATGTTGGTTACTATTGCTGCAACTTTGTATCTCTATTTATCATGTACATGATGTGGAGCTTTTCTCCCCGGGCATCCACTGAAAAAGGACCTGCGTCCAGTCGGAATTTCCCGGTAAACAAATGTAAATAAATAAATAAATAAATATTATAAATATTGTTGTTGTTGAAGTGGGTAGGAATTGTGATGAGTTGGTGGAAGCTATGTATGCTGACTTGAAGGGAGGGAGAGGTAGAGGATACTTTTTGTTAGTCAGTATTTACTTCACCTTGTAGTAAGATCTCATAAGGAATATTAATAGAAATCCATGCTAGAATAGATCTGAGGATAGGAATGTTGTTTCCACGTAGGATACAGATAGTGGCAATAGCGAATTTCTTATGCGGGCTGAGGTGACAAGTTTAGAAGTAGTAGTTCAGTTGACTGAAAGTTAGGCAAAGATATTGGCAGGGGTGATAGTTTAAGGTGTTCAAAATACATAATTGTGTCACCTCCATCCTTTTTGGTGGTTCTGTCTTGGCGATAGATGCTGTAGTAGGAAGGTAGTATTTCAGTGTTAGAAATATGTGGTTTTAGCCAAGTTTCAGATAGGGCCAGGATGTGTGGTGATTGGTGGGTGATCCAGGAGTGTAGTTCTGTAACTTTATTAGGTATACTTTGTACAATAACAGCAAAGAGCGAGAGATGTTTACTGAGACAGGTGTTTGTTGTGATTGGGCTTAGATGGGCCTCGGTTGGCGTGGATGTTGCCAGATGACAGTAAATTGTTAGAAAAAGAGGAAGGCTTATTTGCATAAAAGGTAAAAGCCAGTGCATTTGTATTTAGATTTGAAGGATGTGCTAGACACAGAGAAAATGTTTATTTTGATGAGATGTGTGAAGAAGAGTTAAAGAGAGAGGGGCAAATTAGGGAGGGTTCCTTGTGGAGTATGGGTGAAGTGTAGGTTGGGGATGAATGTGAAAATTAAGGTGTGTATGATGGGAGGTAAGTAAAGACAGGTACATAAGCACATTTGATGTGAGGTGGGGGCATGATTTGAAATGAGATAATGATAGCAGAAGGATGACAGAGAGCAATGTAAAAGTGTGTGGGGAAGAGGTTATTTACTAGGGAGGAGAGGCGTGAGAAATAAGATGAAAACAATGAATAGAGAGTATTAAGGAGATATTAATTTACAAGGTAAAGAGGAGTGAGCAAGAAGGACACATTAGTTGGTTAAGAGAAGGTAGAGTCAAAGGCTGGAGATATGCTAAGATGCTGAGAGTGCGGGGGAGATAATGAGAGGGAAAGGGATGACAGAGTGGGGTTGTGGTGTGGGTAGGTATAAACAGTAATTGATATATTAGTAGATGTAGGTAAGGGATAGGAAGCTATTTGGAAAGGAGTAGTAGGACGTTTACAGGGGACAGCTGTGACTGGATAAGTGGGGAGAGTGGGAGGGGTTGGAACAAGGTGTAGCCAGTATAAACGAAATGAAAGTGGGGGTGGGTGGGACTGGAGGTAGGGAAGGGGAGGAGTGAGCCTGACCGTAGCAAGGGTAAATGGAGCAGGTTGGACGAGTAAACGGCATTTGCCACAGAAAAAAATCAGTGGGCCAGGAGGGAATCAGTAAGGAGCACACAGTGAGAGCCCGCAGGTAAGTAGAAGGGATGGGAAGGTGTATGCAGAGAAGGAAGAGATGTTATAGCGAGGTATACACAGGTATTCGCAGTAAGATAAAAACAGTTAAAAGGAAACCACAAACAGAAAACAAAAGAGACAGCTAACTAAGAGATTTGGTACTAGGGTAGTAACTAACTTATTGATGGCAGAGAGAGACAAAGTGGCAAGGTTTTTAACAAACAGATGAGTGTTGGGGGGGGGGTCTCATTGGTATGCAGACAGCCTTTACAGTAGACAAAGTAAGACTAATTTGTGGTATGGGCTTGGAGCACACTTTAGTTTAAACTGGCTATGCAGTAGAGCACATGCATTATTCCAGGAGTTGGAGCAGTATATGTAAAGAAGGTTGATGAGGTCTGGAAGGGAAGACACTTTGCTCTTAAAACCTAGGGAAAGAGGAGGGGAGAGCGTGTGCTGAGTGTAGATGCTAGGGAAAAACAAAAATAACCGAGGTACTAAAAGCAACTACTGATAACAGCTAGAGAGGAGTTAGTTGAGATAAAATATGAAAAAAATTTTTTTAAAAGTACCTATGTTATTAGCTTTACAGATTAGAGCAGCAAAAATGTGAGACAGAAGTTCAATGACTTACTTCCACTATAGCACTTTCAAATAAAAATAGTAAGCCATCAACCATGATGTATTAGTGTTAAAACTACAATAAAAATGTCTGCTGTAGTTCTGGTAGTATACTTGTGCCATTCTGTAGTTGAAATAATCCAAGTAACTAAGATATGAAAATATAGATACTGCAGCTAGAATAACTATTGAATTGTACAAGTCAGGTTAAGCAGTTATAACGGGTCTACATCAGATGATTGAAAGCGTGCAAGTCCGAAGCTCACAACTTCGAACTGCAAACCTCGAAAGCTGACAACATCGAACGTACAAAAAAAATACTAACTATCGCAAAAAAAAAAAAAATGCTCTATGCAGGGGGGAAAGCACCCTGCACCCCCACACACCCACTACTTAAATATACCAACTCCAAGATCGCACTACAGTGCAGTAAAGGGAAACCTTCCCTTCCCTCACTCTATGGCGATCTCAGTTCTGCGTTTCGATGTTTTTTTCGAGGTTTGAAGTTCAAAGTTGTGAGCTTCGGACTTATCAGCCTTCGATGTTCTGATATAAACCCGTTATAACAATTGGCAGTCTCATGATGACTGAACTTAGAATAATAAAAAAAAAATGAGCTAACCTTCACATCCACAAGGCTGCTACTAAAGTATTTGACATTGAGATCACGCCATAAAGCAGCCACCGTGTAAGGTAAATGCCCAACAGTACAATAACTACATTCTACAAACCCACTGTCGCCAGTTAAATCTGCTAAAGAGATACAAACAGAAATACACAGAAATATGAACAGCAATATCTACAGAAATATGTATTACTATTTAATTAATTTAAATGGAATTAATTTAAATTATTATTATTTAATTAATAAAAAGAAATGACATAACCAAAACCAAATGGCCAAGAAAGACTGTCTTCTGACACAGAGGGAATGTTTACAACTTCCAAGGGCACATCAAACAATTTAGCTTGATCTTAAAATATTTCCAGAGGGGAAAAACAATGTTAGGTTTATAGATCAGGGTGCACATGCAGTGTACCGTGTCTTTAAGCATGTCAAAGACGTAGCATGCTTGTATAAATGCCAAGCACGTGCCATTCCTAGTGCCATTTTGAGAGTGCAGCCAGACAGTAAAGCATGTATGATTCCAGCAGTTAGTTTTTATATAAATTACTTAAGTTAAAGTCAGTTAACTTCTACCGTGATGTGTTTGTATAAAATACAGCTGCCTGAACAGAACCCACAAAGACTCTTCTATTGTGTCCAAAGTAGGACAGCAACATGGTGTCAGAAGTGGGATCTCAGAGAATAATATTTGGAGCCATGAGGTGCAGAGATGACAGTGAAGGTAAACTGAGAGAAATGAGCACGAAAAAGAACCAGAATCTTTTCTGAGATTACCAGAGGTAATGAGGGCATGCACAAACTATTTATTTTATAAAAAGGATAAAACGGAGAATTACAAGGGCACAAACCACATTACTAAACAAGTGGGAAGCACAAAAGGTTTATTAACTAAGGAAAATGTTTAAAATAAGATTTGACAAAACAATTATCAGAAAGGCAACACAAGGATGTTTAAGGCACAATGGGCATGTTTGCAGTAAAATGAGCACAAGAAAAGTGCAATGGGCATGAAAAGAGTTAAACGAGCAAAACAAATATAATAAGGGCAAATAGGGCACATTAAGAGTAAACAAAGCAAGGCGACCGCATGTCTTTTGGGAAAGTGCTGTGTTTTGACATAACAACAACTTTGTATTGTATTAAGGGCATAATTAAACTTACTCAACGTATCTCAAAGTGTGTAAAAGTGCTTACAGTGTGTGCTTATTACTGTGTATGCATTCCGAAGAGTTTGTGTGCAAAATGCAACTATTTTGTGAAGTACAGTCAAAGTATAGCTATTTCGAAAAGTTTCTAGTGCTGGGTGCATCTATTTGCAAAGTGCTGCCATTACAGAGTCTTTCTTGCACTGTAAAGAGTTGTCTAGCAAGGTACCGCCATTTTGAGGAAATTTCAGTGTGCTTTCTACAGTTTATTCACAAAGTGCAATTACTTCAAAATGTTACTGACTATGAGCTTCTCTTGCCCAGCTCATTCGCATAATGAAGTTATTTGAAATGTTTCTTAAAATGATGATTAATTACTTTTGCAAGACAACAAATTCAAAGGTGTTACAGTGCCCAAGAGAGTTATTTTGCAGAGTACGCCCAATAGCAGAGCTTCGAAAAGCCCAAAAGCATAATTTCAGAAGCACAAAAGTATAAAGGCAAAGTTACACATATGGCATAAATTTCTGGCATGTATGTATATGTTCACGCTTATTTGCAAAACCCTTCAGTGACATGTGTTAATACGGCAGACGGATTTCGAAAGCTCTTACCACTTGTATTTGATCAGAATATTGCAGGGAATGGGAGAATATTTGAGCAAGAGCATGATATTTTTATACAAGCAGCTTATTCAGATAAAGATGCACGCACCAAGGCATTCATTTTTTTTTAAAACCTAGCTGGGTCAGAGGCTATAGAAACAGAGCATTAATTTGTGTAAGCACCAGCAGTATATGATGCAGAAGCTGAAAACAGTTATACTGTTGTACAGGCTGAATCAAGGGAAGACCCCGAGTGTTTGAAGCACAAGTTCTGAGAAATGTGTAATCCTCAGACAAATGTTACATTAGAGAGGCATTTGTTTTACACGAGAGATCCGAAACCAGGAGAAACTTTTGCAGCTTATATGACTTACCTGAGAAACAAAGCTAAAACATATCTAACACGTTGCCACATATACTAAACCTACTAAATTACAGGTGCAGTGGAATGAAGTAACCAACTTGTGGGTCCCTACCACTAGTGTGTTACCCTCAAAAATAAATTTGCATTGGTTGCAGAGTTCACACTTGTAGGTTCCCCACCTCTTGGCTGAATTTGAAGCCAGTTTTTCACTGCCTGTGTGTTCAATGTTTGTGTTTTTATGTAGGAAAAACCAAATGGAAATTTAAAGAGCGTATTTACGAGCACAATCTAGATAGAAGGAATAAGAATGTTAAAAACTCTTTATACAAGCATGTGGAAACACACCCTGATCTTTCTTTTTTATTTTTTGGATTGGATTTTGTACCCCAGAATATAAGGGGAGGGCCATGGGAAGATCTTACTGAATACAGAGAAATGATGTGGCAACTAAGATTGAATGCTTGTGTGCCCCCTGGCCTTAATGAATGTATCTCAGTAGTGTACTGCGTTTAAAATCATACAAAGTGTAAACCATAACTTACGTTTTAACAACTACCTTCATTTGTACTTGACAACATAGGGTTAACAAATTTGCTTCTGTTCTTAATTGATATGGTGGTCATGTGATTTTTTTTTTTTTTACTATTTAAATACTATACAGTTTGTTGAATTTTTGGATTCTGATGAAGTCTTGGTTATAGACCTACAAAAGCAATTACTCTTGTTGACTCATTACTAATAAATGTTTAAACCTCTTCCTGGCTCGCTGATGTCTTCAGTACCTTCAGTTTTTGGATTGTTTGTATTTG
Source organism: Protopterus annectens (assembly GCF_019279795.1). Taxonomy (NCBI): domain Eukaryota; kingdom Metazoa; phylum Chordata; order Ceratodontiformes; family Protopteridae; genus Protopterus; species Protopterus annectens. The sequence continues at coordinate 392,489,529 of NC_056731.1, read as the reverse complement.
TTGTTCCTGGTTTGTGTTTTGAATTTGAAGTTCCTGAACTACCTTGATCAACAGTAGCCACTGATGCCTTTGAGTGGGACAATCAACACTTAGTATTGGTAGACTCTTATTTGAATTGGTTTGAGAATGACTTACTACCTAATCTAACATACACTACTGTTATTACTAAATTGAAACATCATTTCTCAGTCCACGGTAGTCCACATAAAGATATCTTTGACAATGGTACTTAATTTACTAGTCAGTTGTTTCAGAAGTTTGCAAGAGAATGGGACTTTGTACATATTACTAGTAGTTCTGAATATCCACAGTCAAATGGTCTAGCTGAACGTGCATTGCAGAGTGCAAAGTGATTACTTGAGAGGTCAAAACGTGACAATACCGATGTCTTTTTGAATTTACTTAATTTCAGAAACATATCCTGTGATGATATTCTTGACTCACCTGCTCAAAGACTTCTTTCCAGTCAAACCAGAACAAATCTATTATTTCCAGTTTACTGAGGCCTAAAGCGAAGAACAACAGAACCATAAAGGCTCAACTATTCAAGAAGCATTCAATTCAGAAGTCCAGTTATGATAAATCAAGCAGATTTCTTCATCTGGTGAGGGAAGGAGAAACAGTGAAAATACAAACGGCGAAAGGTTTCAACCAGATTGGTCAAGTTGCTGAAATATGTGCTAAGCCAAGATCCTACTTTGTAGAATCCGAGGGTATGGAGTACAGGAGAAATCGCAGGCATCTACTCCCTGTACCAGAATCATCGCAACATTGTTCTAGTGACACAGACTCTAGATCTCAGAGTAAACCAAATGCGGTTCCCATTCCAGAGTATGTGCCGACCTCTGATTCAATTCCTGAAAATGTTCCAAACAATTCTAAGATCGAACATTTTACAGAGACAGCTCCAGTTGCTAAGTCCAATACGGACGAGTATCCAGGCCCAGTGTGAAATATGTGGCAACATGGACTTAACTGTGTATATAAATACCCTATCTTGTGTAAAAGCACAACAGAGAACTGTCTGTGAATCTGCATGTTAAACAGATTCATAACACTGCATGTTTAATTTTTCAAGAGGGAGGATGTAGATCGGAGTGCACGTGCTGTGTACCGTGTGTTTAAGTAGCATGTCAAAGATGCCAGTAGCACAGCATTCCTAGTGCAATTTTGAGAGTGCAGCCACAGAGTAAACAGGTATGATTCCAGCAATTAGTTTGTATATAATTTACTCAAGTTAAAGTCAGTTAACTTGTACCGTGATGTGTTTGCATAAAATAAAGCTGCTTGAACAGAACCCACAAAGACTCTTCTACTGTGGCCAAAGTAGGAGAGCAACAGGTTATTAATTATTTTATGCACCTTTTGTTTACTGGGTTAGTCCCATTAGGAAAAGTCTAGCTGCATCGGAGACCAGCAATTAGTTTGTATATAATTTACTCAAGTTAAAGTCAGTTAACTTGTACCGTGATGTGTTTGCATAAAATAAAGCTGCTTGAACAGAACCCACAAAGACTCTTCTACTGTGGCCAAAGTAGGAGAGCAACAGGTTATTAATTATTTTATGCACCTTTTGTTTACTGGGTTAGTCCCATTAGGAAAAGTCTAGCTGCATCGGAGACCCAAGGTGACTATGGAAACTTGGCCATAACACAAGGAAAATATAAATCTGAAGTCACCTATCCATTTTTTTAAATAGCCATAGGGTTATTTATTCCAACTGAAGTACCCCAACTCCAACAGTTGGATCTGTCTGAAGTCTCATCCAAAAGACTGCACTTCAGTTCAGCACCCTCTTTATGCTGCACTGCAATGTTAGTGATGCTAAAATTAACTGAAGCATCTGGTGTTAGAGAACCTACAGCCTTCTGATCTTTAAACATTAAAGGTGAGAGTGCTTAGCTGTTAAGCACAAGACAATATAGCCTAACTTGTTGCTGCAGAAAAGGAGTTTGCTGCAAAATAATCAGAAAATAATATTGTGGGCTGAGTAGCAGTAAAATGCTTGCTTGTTTTTAACATAATTTTAACATAATTCACTATGGCCATAAGCAGAGTACAACAAAATTAATTAAAATGAAAAAAGGCCATAAGTAGCAAAAATAACATTCCTGCTAAGAAAACAAAGTATAAAATCCCTTAAGTGACTAATACAGATTTTTCACAAAGCTAGAGAAATTCTTGCAGAAGCAAGGAGCAAGGATATTTTGTTGAAGGTGGGTATCGGTGGACTGCTCTGCTTTCTTTTGACTTGATTGCTTTCTAACTCCTATGAATTTGCACATGGCAGGCTGCCTTTTTCTCTGACTTTTATATCAGCCAAACCGGTCTGCTGTAAGGACCACTCAGGAAGGCAGGATATATTCAGCAGCAAATACCTTCCCAAAATCAAAGCCATGGGGATCAGGAAGTAATGCCAAGGTAACAGCATTTACTGAATTAGATAACCATTTGAGGCGGTTTCCACAAACGTTTACTCTGGGTCTCGCAAGCCTTGACAGACTAAAATATATCATGAAAGGACCCCGTTTCATCTTCAGGGCTACATCAACTAGACACACAAGACCTCATGCTTGCGCTGTCATACAGGTTTGGCTCACAAACAGAATTGTCATGAGCAGGAGTGGCCTTAGGTCAACTGGTGCCCTAGGCAAAAGGGCTCCACGGCGCCCCCTACCACACCACCCGGTGCCCCCCATCCTGGTCTACCTACATTAAATAAATACTGGAAAAGCGCCCCTGCTAGAGCGTTGGCCTAGGCCTAAGGACGCCTATGGTCATGAGTAAACTAAAAGAAACGCAGATGGCCTGCTTATTGCAGAACAAACAATTTTACAAGAATTTTGAATTCTTTGCAAAAAACAATCTGTTCATAACAAATGCTAGCTAACTCTTCCATTAGATGAAAAAAATACCAACCTGGCAGTACATAAAATCTCCTGGAGTGACTGAGTCAAAAGAGTAAACTACGAAGGAAGCAAAGCCATCCAGTTATATGCACACAAGGTGGCATAAGCAATCCCCTAACACAGTACTGCAGAACAGTAATTTTTAACGATGGTAGGCAGTTTATTCCACTTAAAAAAAAAAAGTATTCATTAAGTGAATGTAAGACTTCAAAAGTGAAACATACTGTTTCTGTACATGTTAATTTTATGCTGGACATGCTTACCTCATCATACATGAACTGCAACGTTAAAGCTGATTTTCCTACACCACCACTGCCCACCATGATAACTTTATGCAAGGCCAATGAGTTCTGACCTTTAGGCTTGTTTGCTGCCATGTCTGAAGTGAGCTTATTTTACTCCCAACAGCACTGAAGATATAATGCCTAAAAGAGAATGGGAAATGTAAGACACAGTCAACATTTGAGATACTGTTTATTTACTGTTATTTCAGTTAGTGCCCTGAGATAACAATACGAGAAAGACTCCTTACTGGATAATTATTTGTGCAAACAGGTTCTATCACAATAACTGGAAACTTTTCATAAGCAGATAACTCAAACAGAATGAATATCCTTCCATGTAAAGAGGCAAAACACTGAGGCAAATATTACTACATGCCAAGTACTGAAACTATATAGGAACACTATATATATCATGGCCCCAAGCAATTCAAGACACAAGCAGTTTATATAACCACACTGTACGAGTCAAGCATCATTAACAACCTGAAATATAAACCTCCACTATAAAACTTCTGGGACAGAAACCTAGTGAATGATTGAGGCAAAACCCATTCAGATGCAATGCATCAAAAGAATAGTTATTAACCACAATATACTTGGCTAAAAGAGCAGTCTGGGTCTGGGATTACTTGCACTTTTTCTTGGCTGGCACTTTTTGTTTAACTTGTGTTTTTCCTCTCTTTTCCACTAGGTTCTGCAACATGGAGTTTTGTTAAATAGGTTGGGAGGACAGGGACACTCATTATACACAAAACATTTTTTGAGGGGGAGGGGACTGCACTTTTAAATTCATTGTTTCAAAGAGTTTTGGTCTGAATGACTAATTAAGAAGCCATACTGCTCCATATCAGGAAAATCCACAAGAAGTCAAGGATTACTTTTCTGTGCAATCTATTTTGGGATCTATCAACCACGCCAAAGTACGTCACATGATCACTGGGGGGATTAAAAGAATAAAGATCATGCTACCAAAATAAGCCCCAAGGAGAGATACGCAAGCAATAATACCTGACATTCTTCTTCTTCTTTCGGCTTTTCCCGGTTAGGGGTCGCCACAGCGGATCACCGTCCGCTCATGATTGGCAGTGGAGTTTTACGGTGTCAAATTGCCAGCCCGGCACCCAACCTTCCACAGAAGGCACACATGCGCACACACTCATGCCTAGGGCCAATTTAGTGTGTCCAATCCACCTACAGCATGTCTTTGGGATGTGGGAGGAAACAGGAGCACCCAGCGGAAACCCACGCGACCACAGGGAGGACATGCAGACTCCACACAGAAGGCACCCCAGCCGAGGATCGAACCAGAGAACCTCTTGCTGTGAGGCGGCAACACTAACCGCTGCACCACCGTGGCCGCCCAGCAATAATGCCTGACATGGTGTTTGTTAATGTGTAATTAACACCTCCCCAAGGGTGTTACACCCCTTGAAGGGCATTAATTACACATTAACACACACCCTGGAGGGCATTACTGCACTTAAGAGAATGGGATCTCTGTAAAATTGTTGTGTTTTACTTGCTTATTTATTTTAAGTACTATATTTTTTTTTATATATATTTTTAATATAAAACTGTTCCTCTGCCTACTGTTTCAAACTTGCTGTAGTATATGTTAATGGTGTTGGAGGAAGGATTTTACATCAAACATATATAAAAAATAATACAGTGCTTAAAAAAATAAGTAAGTGAAACACAACAATTTTACATACAGCCTATTCTCTCTCTCCCATACACACATACATGGTCTTTTCTGCTTACACACACACACAGTCTCCAGCTGCTTTCATACACACATTCAGTCTCACTCTCTCTTGATCTCTCTCACATGCAGTCTCCTCTGCTTACATACATGCATTCACTCACACATCACTCTCAATTTCTCTCTCACACCCCCCCACCCACCCATTCGCTTTCTCTCTCTGCTTTCATGCACGCATTCACACTCACATGCAGACAGAAACAAACACACGCTTTTCTGCTTTGCTTGATCTATCTCTCTCTTACTCACATAACACGCATACATTCTCACACGCGCTTTGTTTTAATTTTGTTATTTTACTCTCGCTAAACAGCAAAAACACTGCTTGGCGAGTGTAACGTAAAGTACAGTTGTGTACACTTACCATAAATGTAGATGCTCGAGTGTATTCACTATTGCAGTCATTACATTTGGGTAATCCTGCTGGCAGGTTGCCCTCAGTCGGCCTGAATTCCAAAGTCTTGGGTCCTGCGTCGGCTGCTGTCGCCCCTTCCCTGACGTCAGGTCGTCAAGGGTATAAAAGAAGCAGCCAACGCCATTTTCTTCAGTTTTTCTTGCCCCAGATGTCAGGTGCCCCCTAAAAGGGTAGCCAAATTTTTTATATATATAAAAATACATGCACCAATATAAACTTTACCTTCATCTACAAGCAAATACCCCACATAGGTTGTATAAACCAGACAAGGAAAGAAAAGTTCCAACAGAAAAAAAGGGGGATTGCGGGTGGGTAACCTGGACTGCAACAGTGAATACACTCGAACATCTACATTTATGGTAAGTGTACACAACTGTACTATGTTCTTCGTGTTTCACTGTTGCAGTCATTACATTTGGGTAGAGTCCCAAAGGTATGGTTGGGAGGCTGGAGCTAAACAGCATTAGGTGCGGCTATGAGGCCCTGCAGAACTGCAGTGGCAAAGCCTGCCCTGGATTTAGAGTAGAGTGGCAGACGATAGTGCTTTATAAAGGTGTAACTCCAAGTAGCAGCCTCTAAAATGTCTTTGGCTGGTACTCCCCTGAGAAAGGCTGCTGAAGTGGCTGCAGCTCTGGTTGAATGTGGCCTAATGCCTTTAGGCACTGGCTTGCCATGGTGTAAATAGCAGAAACGAATGCAGTGGCCTATCCACTTTGAAATAGTCTGCTTTGAGATAGCCTTTCCTTGTGATCTTGCAGCATATGCCACTAGTAATTGCTCTGTCTTCCTGAAATCTTTGGTTCTGTCCAAGTAGAATCCAGGCTGTCTGTGTACGTCCGAAGAATGCAGAATTCTCTCCCCCTTGTTCTGTAGATTTGGATAAAAAGTTGGCAGATGAATAGTTTGGTTAAGTGCCACACTGGACACCACCTTAGGCATAAATGTTGGGTTTGTCCTCAGGGAGACCCTGCCTGGATAAAAAAAGATAAAAGGTTCCACAGCCATGAGTGCCTGCAGCTCTGAAACTCGTCTTGCAGAAGTTATTGCTAGGAGCTGAGCAGTTTTCCAAGATAAAAACTTTATATCAGCAGTAGCAGCTGGCTCAAAAGGAGGCAGGGTGAGTTTTTCCAAGACACAGTTGAGGTCCCATACAGGTATTGGTGATCTCCTTGGAGGCCTTAAATTTGTGGCTCCTCTGAGGTACTAAAGGATGAGAAAAGATTGGTGGCTCTGTATTGTAATGAGACAAAATGGCAGAGGCATGAATTTTAATTGATGAAAAAGATAGGCCTTTGTCCAGCATCTCAGTTAAGTATTGCAAAATCTGAGGGATATTTGGTACAGCTGTATCAGTTCCTTGTGCCTGGTTCCAAGCACAGAATCTCTTCCATTTTCCAGCATAAGATTTTCTAGTACTAGGCCTTCTGGCTTCCAAAATGACATCCATCACAGCTTTACTGAGAGGTGTGTTTTGAATGACTACATTAACCGCCATGCTGCCAGGTTTAAAGTACTGAGTTGGCTGTGCAGGATCGGATTATTTTGCTGGGACAGTAGATGAGGTATTTGAGGTAAGGTCCAAGCTGGGCATTGAGACAAGCTCCTTAGGATTGGATACCAGTACTGGCGGGGCCAGTCTGGGGCAATCGGTATCATCTTTGGCTTCTCCTGTCTGACCTTTAGGAGTACCTTGGGGAGGAGAGGCAATGGAAGAAAGGCATACACTGATAGGGCATCCACTTTCAATGCTTGTCTGTGATAAGTCCTTGTGCAGAATCTTTTTAGTTGGTAGTTGTGAGGGGAGGCAAATAGATCTATATCCGGGCATCCCCATTTCCTTGTTATCATGCTGAAGACTTGTGGATCTAGCTGCCACTCGTGGGAATCCATGAGGTTTCTGCTTAGTTCGTCTGCCAGAGTGTTTTCCTTTCCTGGCAGGAATTGTGCCTGCAGGTGTACTTGGTAAGTCAATGCTGTGTCCCACAAGGTCATGGTTAGTCTGCAAAGGGGGTAAGAATGTGTGCCCCCCTGCTTGTTTATATACCACATGACCGTGGTGTTGTCTGTCTTTATCAGTAGTTTTCCCGGATGACGTAGGTCCTTGAAGGCTGTCAGGATTTTGAACAGCTAGCATCTCTTTTTGATTGATATGTAGATGCATTTGGTTTGAGGACCATGTGCCCTGAATGCATCTTCCTGCCATGTGGGCCCCCCAGGCATAATCTGATGCATCCGTTGTTAGTGTCTGCCTGGCTGGGGGTAATGTGAATGGCTGTCCCTTGTTCTGGTGACAAGCCTTCGCCCACCATTGAAACTCCTGTTGCAGACAGGGAATAAGAGTAATCATTGTTTCCAGGCTGTGGCAATGTTGAGTCCAAACACTTTTTAGGTACCACTGAAGTTTCCTCATATAAAGTCTTGCATATGGAATTAGTAGGATGTAGGATGCCATGAAGCCCAAAGCCTGCAGAATTTTTCTTGCAGATAACTGGGCCTTTGTTGCCAGCATTTTGAAATAGGTAGTCAGTTGCCTTTGTTTGTCTGGCGTGTGATAAGCCATCTGGGCAGTTGTATTTAAGCTTGCACCCAGGAATATTATCTCTTGAGAGGGTACTAGTTTTGATTTCTTTTTGTTGACTGTGTACCCTAGGCATGTTAGAAGTCTTTGCACAAACGCCAGATGCTGCAGAAGAATGTCCTTGTTTTCTGCTTGAATTAGACAGTCGTCCAAGTAAGGATATATTTGTATTCCTCTTTGTCTGCAGAATGCAATTACTGGTGCCAGGCACTTTGTAAAGACCCTGGGTGCAGTAGATAAGCCAAAGGGCAGTGCAGAGAATTGGTAATGCATTGAGCCAGCCTTGAATCTGAGGTATCTTCTGCATGATTGTCTGACTGGGACATGCAGGTATGCCTCTTTTAGGTATAAAGTCACAAGCCAAGCATTCTTGCCCAGCATGGGCAGAAGCTGCTGTAAAGTCAACATTTTGAATTTTGGTATATCCAGGAATGTGTTCAGAATGGATTGGTCCAGTATTGGTCTCCAGGCCTTGTCCTTTCTGGGTACCAAGAACAGTCAAGTAAAATCCTCGTCCCTGCTCTTGCTCTGGTACTTGTTGAATGGCCCCCCCATGTCCATGAGGGAAGAGACTTGTTTTTGCACCTCTGCCCATTGATTTTTTGGCAGATCTGGCCAGCCTTTTGCCTTTGGCAGGGTATGGAAATGGAACTTGTAGTCTTGTGACACTATATTTAGAACCCACTTGTCCTGGGTTATAATGTGCCAATTTTAAGAAAAAAGTGCTAATTTTCCCCCTAAGGGTGCTGCTAGGAGATAAGTGCTTGGTGCAGGCAGGGGGAAGTCATTGGGACTGTTTCCTGTGTGGATGTGACTTGTCTTCTCCAACTTTGGAGGTAGAAGCACCCCATTGCATTGACCTGTATGAACCTTGCGCCTGGAATCTGCCTCTAGGATGTCTGGGTCTGTCCCTTTGAGGTCTGTCTGACACAAGAAAGGACCAGTTCTTTGTAGGCCAGTGTCTACTAAACCTAGGTGGCTGTACTTGTAAAAAATCTTTTTTCAGTTTGCATAGATTTAGCTTTGTCCTCCATTTTCTTTAACACCTCTTCTGCCTTAACACCAAACAAAGTATCATGCTGTAAAGGTGCATCTAATAATTTAACTTTGACATGATCAGGCAGATTTTGTTCCTTTAACCAAGTATGCCTCCTAATTACAGAACCCATAAATGCGGCTCTACAGGAGGCCTCCAAAGAATCAAAACCACATTGCAAAGTATGCTTTCCAACTTGTTCAGCTGCATGCAATAAATTCTGCATTTCCTTGTTTTCTGCACATTCAGAGTTTAACAACATTTTCTGTTTAAGCAATGCCATGACATGTTGCTGATATTTCAGCATATGAAACTGACAGTTTAAGGCCCTTATAGCCAAGGTAGCAGATGTGTAAACCTTTTTTCCCCATCTATCCAGTGCCCTAGAATCCCTGTCAGAGGGGTAGGGTTTTTTGCAGCGGAAGCCTTAACTCCTTTGGGATCCTGTGAAATAGTTTCTGGGTCTGCAGCAGGGTTTTTAAAAAGGAATTTATGAGAGTCATGAACCCTTAAATATCTGTCAGGCTTAACAGGAGCTGGAGGTAAGGAGTCAGGGGTCAGACTAGACTCCGAAAACACATCATCTACAATGTCTAACACAGGTGGAATGGCTAAAGGCCTGTGTTGAGGTAGTAAAAGGAAATCCCTGAGCCTCTTTTCAGATTCTGAAAAATCTTGTCTCTCCCAGTGGAAATGCTCCCTCATGGTATGCAAGGTTTCCCCAAAAGAATAGTCCTCTGGAGGAAAAGCTGAAGGTATAGATTCTTCAGCATCAGAATCCTCATAGGGGGAAGAGAATATTCCTGATCAGAAGAGGAATCAGAAGAAATAGAAACCTAATCTGAAGATTTATAGTCAGTCTCTTGCCTAGGCCTCTTATCAGGAGGGGGATGGGAACCCCTGAGCAAGGTAATCAAGTCTTCGGCCATTTTTAGCATCTGTTTTTTGGGCATAGAGGCCTGTCCACGCGTGGCTCTTGAGTTTGTTTCTTTGCTTCAGAAGGTGCTTTAGCCTTTGAAGCTGAAGTTGGCTTAATGTAAAGATGTTTAGGTCAGAATACACCCTCAAAAGCCAGTGCCTGCTCAGCGGCTCCAGACCCATCTGAGGGAATAGTGACCAAGGCTCCAATACCTTGAGTTTCCAGCGGCATAGCCGACTCCACTTGGGAGTCGGTAGCGGCCTGCTACTCTAAAGTAGTGGGCGTCAGGGGCTGTGAAAGCGCCTCACTGAGAACCGGCGACTGGCTTAGAAGAAGATTCGTCGTCGGTTTTGGACCTCGGTTGTTTATCTCTCTCCTTTTCTTTGCGTTTTTTGTGAACTCCGATAGTCGGATGGCTATCCGACGACATTTCTGGATAATTAAACTGGTGTCCAAAATAGTTTAAAGCAAAATCATACCGACGTTGGTTAAATCTAGCACAAAACCGACAACCAGAAATGTTGTGATCAGGGCCTATCCAAGGAATACAGTAAGAATGAAAGTCCTTATGAGGTATTTGCTTTCCACAAGAAATACAACTATTAACTTTTTCTGACATCGGTCTGGAGCAAGAAAAAAGTTTCCCCAACGAGGTACTTAGCTTTATTGAAGACTTCGGGTCTGAAACTCGAACACGAAAATCTCAGGAGTCGGCCGACCGGCACTTGCGAACTGCTTCTGCTTCGGGCACCGCGTGGCAAGAAAGACTGAAGAAAATGGCGTTGGCTGCTTCTTTTATACCCCTGACGACCTGACGTCAGGGAAGGGGAGACAGCAGCCGACGCAAGACCCAAGACTTTGGAATTCAGGCCGACTGAGGGCAACCTGCCAGCAGGATTACCCAAATGTAATGACTGCAACAGTGAAACACGAAGAACATCGAGTCACTCGCTCTCACTTTCACTGACATGCACACATACACAGGCAAACGCACACACATACCTTTTTGTTGCTTTCTTTTTTTATAGTTTTACACTCGCTAAACAGAAAAAGCACTGCTTAGCGAGCGTAAAATAATGGCGGCCATTCCGTTTTCTCAGTCTGAGCTCCACAGCAGCTTGATGTGCTGCCGTGAAGCGTCGGACTCATTTTTCTGCGGGCATTCATTGTACATGAATACCCTGCTGGAGAACGTTCATTCTCCAATTAGGGTACTGATGTACAGTAAGCCCACTGCCTAATTTTCAATAAACTATATCCACAGCTGATAAATCTTGTGCCAGGGGCAAAACTTACTGCAACTGCAGTCCTCATAACAGGGTAGCAAACTGCAAACATAGTTAAGTATGTGCAAAGCCAGAAGCTGCAGAATACTGAAGCATTCTTCTTTCTTTTAAGTACATTAATCTTTGGGGTTAGGACAGTCAAGTAGCAAAAGTACAGAGGTGAGCCTCCTCCCCTGCAGAAAAAAATGTTTTAACAACTTTACAATGAGTTAAAGACTTTTGAGCTTCATTGTTTCCATATAGCAACTGCAGTTTTTCTTAGTTTAGTATAAGTACCGTTTACAAAGCTACAAAAACACATTCTGAAGGTGATCTCAGTTAATTTATTCTAAAGGCCACATAATGAAAATATCCATCTCAGCAATTCACAACAGGCTTGTCTGAAGAGTGTCCACTTCAAACAGCCCTCCACAAGCAATGATTAATTGGGTCTATATTGAAACAACTAAAGTTACAAAGTGTGAATGCTCAGATGAGCGAAAATGCCATAACTTGAAAACTTTATTGTGGAAGGCTGCGTCATTCTAACTCCGAGATCGCACTACAGTGAAGAAAGGGCAAATATTCCGATCTTCACTGTACTGCGATAAAAAAAAAAACGAACTTTGATTTGCAGCATTTTCGCTCATCTGAGTGTTCACACTTTGTAACTTTCATTGTTTCAATATGTAACCTGGTTAATTAGGAGGATTTAAAAAGGCTCAGAGGCAAGAATTAAGGGCTATGTTTGAACAGAGGGACAAGACAGCACTGTCCTCTTTTGCCTTTGGCATCTGCTTGATATTTAGAGACACAGCAAAGAAAATAAGGGACTACCAAATTCAAGGATATAACTGGTATGGTAATCAAGAAAAATTAGAATTATTCGCAGATATTATTTAGTACTTGATAAATAAAAAAAATTATATTTTGATAATATGGAATATTTTGAGAAAGGTTCAAATCTTTTCTGTATATAAAGTAAATGAAGATAAAATAAAGGCTGTAACAGTAAATTATGAACTCACAAATTACTTGGTTCAGCAATACCCATTCTATGGGGACATAAGATTTAGGTATATGGTTAAGACAAAATCTGTTATGACAGATAAGAATGTGGGAAGAGACTGAACAAATACTGTACATACTGAAAAGCTAGAAGCTCTTGACTATGTATACGGATAGTAAAATACAAGCAGTCAAAATGTTTGTATTCCCTTTAATACAAGTTAGGTGTATTTTCAGCAATCAGAGGAGAAATGGAGACACAGTGAAAAATATTTAAGAGTTGGAAGGAATTTACTTGGGACAGGAACAGGGCATGATTAAATAGGGTAAGTTGATTCTCCACACAGAACAATGTGATTTAACAATAGCTGATCTGAATGGATATTTTAGAGCTACACAATTCATACACAACACAAGCAAAACGATCATAAGCCAAAATGGACAGTGATGGTTATAAAATTGGGGGGGGGGGTGAGTAATAAGGAGAGTAAAGAAAGTAGGCAAGAGGGTGCTGGAATCTACTGGAGCACATTAGCAAAGGAACCACTGTTTTGGGAGTACATAACTAGAAAAGGAAAAGTAATAAGTTTGGAAAAGACTAAACAGAAGTTTGGACTGCAGACTAGAGACTACTTTTTCTACCAGGGATTAATGCAGTATAAGCAAAAATAAAGGGATTGGGAATTGTTAAAAGGGAAGACATGGTCTGACAGTGTTTTAGTGGAATATAGAACAGACGTTGTTAACAATCAGAGGAGGTTTGAAAAGACTGACAAGACAGAATGAGAAACCATATATAAAGAAACAAAAAGGTTGTCTCTCAAGTATGCAATAAAGTCCAGAAGGTTTGGGATTTTTACTTGAAAGTGAATGCATATTTATTTTTATACCCCCCAAGCACACTTCACAGAATTCTTTCAAAAATAAAAAGCAAATGCCAGGAGGTGCGATGGGAAAGAGAATTTGGAATGTTTTTTGCAGGAATAGAATGAACTGGCACATTTAAAAAATTCCCTACAGGGTACTTTGGCAGAAATGCTGTGGAAGTAAATGGTTGCAATTAAGGAAATGATTCTTTCGAGTTGGGATCTAGGATCTGAATTGTCCAGACTTAGCAAAGCTTTACTAAGTTTAATGCTACTGGCTGGAAAAAAAAAATTACTAGAAAATGAAAATCTTAACCAACTGTAACTGAAGTAATGCATACTGTAAAGGTGATAGAAAAACATGAAGCGGGACCTTCAGAAAAGGGACGGAGCAAATTACATAGCAATAACTGAATTTGTGAGAACAATACATGCAGAGAAGTGTTCAAGAGGAGTAGAAGCGAAATTTAAGGGAAGGCGGCAATTAAACAATTTATATAATGTTGGAGGGAGCAAAAACCGTTCATCTCTATACTATATGAAAATAACACAGGAAATAGTATGATTAATTTTCTTTTCTGTTACTTTACATATACCTATGCCACTTTTCTGTTACTTTACATATACCTATGCCACTTTCTAAAAAACATGTTTAATAAAGATGTTTTAAAAAAAACTACTGGTAACAGATGTCTGATGCAATAAAAAATATGCAGTAGAGAAAACTGCAACTATGGTTTTGTAAGGATACACTTTACTAACCATGTAGAATTTGCTGGGTTTCTAGCAAACAACAAAAACTGGTTCACACAGTGAACAGTGTGCAAACCAACAGGTTACAGAAGCACAGCGATGTGGGTTGCTGCACACTGCCTTGATGTGCAAACTCAGTACAGTCCCATGGTGCAATGTGCTCTACCCATTTAACGATGTGTGTACTACCAGAATATATGCAGTGTACACACTGCACCATTTCTACAAAAGGGTACACACTGCAGCAGTCCTGTGTGCCCTGGAGTTTTTTTTTTTTTTTACTTAATTTCCCCACAGTCCTTTGCAGTTTACAAGTCGTACTTGCAAGACTTCAGCCCAAGAACTGAGGATGCAGCATCTGAACAGCTCACAGCTGTAACCACTGGTGGTACCACAATATTGTTGTGTTTCCCACTCTGTCTAGGTGTTTCCAGTATCAGTTACCATTTTGGTTCTTGTTAACGGGGACTAAATGTGTACACCCAAACTGCCTAAGATATCAACACATTTTCTTTTCTTTTAAATGTGTGTGCACCTATTGTCATTAAGTGTACTGTAATTTAATAAAGAGGTTAAGAAAACATTGATATGCCTTGCCCATTTTGTGGTTTATTCAAGTAATGTTTGTCAGGCTGCTCTAGTGCATACTGGACCACTCAAGTTAGCAATCATAAGTTTATCTCAAATGATATTACAAAAATAAAGTAAGCCATATATGTACATTTTAAATTTTTTTAATTCTATTCACACCTAGCCAGATTATATTGCCTTTTAACCCCCCCCAAACTGTAGCTATCTTGCTCTTTCCTGTAGTAGTCCTCATCATGGATAAAGACCCTGCAACAGTAAATGACCTCTATGCATTATATCCAATTTAATAAAAGTTATCAACACCAGTACTCATTTATTTATCATTTATTAACATTTGTTTATCGGGAGAGTCCGACTTGGAACAAAACCAATTTTCAGCAGAGGCCCGGGAAGAAAAGTTCTAGATGCATGTCTTGTAGGACATGCAGGCTCCGCACAAAAGGCACACCAACAGAAAATTGAACAGGAGAATCTCTTGATGTGAGGTGACAATGCTACCCCTGCGCCGTCCATGACAAATGCACAACCCTACTGTGTGCACCTTTGGGAAACCAAATCCTCCTTTTTCTCAGCATGATCAGTGTTTCTGTACAAGAGAGCACATACAGCAGAAGTCTACTGTGTGCTATACTGGAAGCAACACTACACCCTTTGAGTGCAATGTTGTGGTTGTGGAGGTCATCAGTGCCCACTACAACTAACATAATAAGGCGAGTCTTTCACTTCACAGTATAGTGAACTCAAGATTTACTAACACACTTGAGTTTTCTGTTAATGAAAAGTACATTTGTTGCTACACAGACAACCCTCCATCTATGATTTTGTATTCCACACTTAATGCACCACTGAATCTTGCCTATTATGTATGCTGGTTGTCTTTTTTACACTGAATGTATTTATTTTTAGCATTTTTATTTCTTAAGTTGTTCTCTTCACTGGGTCAGTCTTAACATAATGAGCATCATCTGACCCCAATACGGTCACTTTTTTTAGAAAAAGAATCCACTCTGTTTAGCTGTAGATACTGCATTACTCTTAAATTAAGTCAATAGAACTTCCATTAAAGATGTCTTTCTTGTTAGTGATTTAAGCTGTCAGTTTGCATGCTCTAACACTTTAGCAAATTCAATCTAATTTCTCTCAGAAGAATGCTGTTGCTGAATAATGTGTATTTTATTTTTTCAAAAAACAAATGGACTGTTAGCTCCAGTAAAGGCTGTCCCTCCAAAATGTTCTTCTTTTCAGGGGAACAGGTAGATCACAAGCACTTCACTTAACCAGCAGAACACACGTGAAAATATCCAAAAGTTGAAGTTTATTCACACACACAAAAATAAAATAGATTGAGCGCTTTCATCTCCACTTGGGAGACTTCATCAGAATCCACATCCAAAAAGCTAAGCACATTTTATATCAGACCACATATCATTTCATTGGCCAATCAATTAAATTCATCACTGGGTAACTACTGACTATTAAAGTGTTTATACCTAGAAATAAAGCAGCATTCCTTAATAGTACATACAATAAAAATACAAATTGTAGAATAAGAAAAATTCATAATATTTTTTTAAAAATTGTAACACTGTGAAACAGTTTATAAACAGAATGTTCCAATCCTAAAGCCTAATACTGATAAAAACCAAAAAACAAACTGTTGCAGGGATCCTATTGTCTATAAAGGCAACAAAATTTTGCTCAAACACTACGATACTATGTTAAATGAAACAATACACTTTATAAAAAGATAAAAATTGAATATAAATATACATAAAAATGTGTAGAATATAAAAAATGTATATAGAAGTGGATACCAAACAATATGTGTAACCTTTTGTATATTTATTGTATATTTATAATAGGTCTGATCTTCTGGGGTTGGATGCTAATATTTTAAGAGTTGGGGTAATAGATATATGATCATTTAACCCTGGGCTGTTGCATGCATCCAATCTCAACTGCCAGACCATTTCCTGAAATTCTAATCTGGTGTCCCAGTCACCCCCCCCCCCCCCAGTCTGTTTCACTTTCTCCAATACCCAGAATTTATAATCGGCCATTTTGCATGTTAATAAATGTCTGTATAGAGCGTTATTCTCATTTTTCCTGTTAATATCATACATATGCTCATATATATATATAATCTCAAATTACGCTCCATCTTCTCAATGTAATATGACCAATATACAGTATAATAAACAAAATAAACCACTCCTTTAGTATAACAACTGGAGTATGTCCTACTCTTAATTTTGTAACAAATACTGGGTATATCTAGATCTTTCATTCCCGCTATAAAGGGACATTGGGAACACCTTCCACATTTGAAGGTGCCCCCTTCTCTACTAACTCCCTTTTTCTTTTCTAGTATTTTCTTCAAATTATAATTCCTTTTGAAACAGTATCGCAGGGGTTTCTAGAAAATATCCACCTTGGTGGGCATCCTTCTAAACATATCCCAAGTATCACTTATACATTTCTTCACCCATCCAATATTAGCATAGTGTGAAGTGTCAAATATGGTAATTGTGAAACAATCTGTTCGGTCCCCCCCAAAACCTTTTTAGCACCAACTACTTCTCCACTAGTCAATAGTAGTAGGTAGGTGGACCCCCACTCCTGTACAATACTTCTTTTGATGGGATTAATTAAATTGCCCGAGTATCCTCTTTCCCCAAACAGGGTGTGGACGTATTCAATTTAATTCATAAAGTCTGTTTTATCTGATGTCATCCTTGCTGTTCTAACCATTTGTCCCTTTATGATATTACGTTTAAGGGTAGATGAATGGTCACTCAGTGTAGGTACGAGTTAGAAAAACACTCTTTCATATATATATATATATATATATATGTATATATATATATATATATATATATATATATATATATATATATATATATATATATATATATATATATATATATATGTATACACATACCAGACCTATAAGCTTTTTTTATTATAATCTTTGGCTAACTTCACATCCAGATAATGGGTCTCATCCACCCCTATTTCATGAGTGAATTGTAAAACCCCGTAGTGTAGTTTAAATATTCCATAAAATCTGGGATTATCTCAATAGTTCCTTGTCATAAAATAAATATATCATCCAAAAATCGATAATAACCAAGGATGTGTTTGTAATACTCTGAATTTGGCCCACATTTTGTAACTAGTTTTTACTGACGTTATATGTTTCAATGTATTTGTAATGGATACACAAGTATATAATAGTGAATACATTGCAATTATGTGGGGGGCTACGCCCCCACACCCCCCTAACTTTATATTCTCATTCCAGGGTTGCACTACAGTGGGGCAGGGGCTATATTCCATTTTCGACCAAGTGGTGGGTTTTCAGTGAAATACATTTTCGGTGAAGTGGAGTGCCTGAAATAATTTTCGACCAAATGTATGTATGCAAAACATTTTTAATATAGAGCAAACATCCAATGTTTATCAAAACTTATTTTACTCTCTGACCTAAATAAGGTTGCACGAACAGATACTGGCACTATGTATGATATACTTGTGTGTTTCTTTCAACCAACCCCCCCCCCCCCCGAGCAGCAATTCTGCTCCATGTTTCTCATTCCAGAGTTTACTATTCTTTAATTTCCCACTGTCTACATTTAATGAAATCAAGTGATGTCTACACCCTTTTGTTAAAATAGTAAATTAATGGCATGTTACGTTATTGTGATGTGTTAACAGTTGATATAATTGTAACAAGGAACAACAATGGCAACAACCCTTCTTACTACTTTTAAGTGATTTTTAACAATGATAACCTCGTTATTTTAATTTTTTGCTTTTCCTATAAGCAAAATGCAAATGTGTTCCAATGTATTTATTTAGTTCAGGAAGAAAATTCAAAATGTTCCAATTATTTCTAATAATATTCATGACCCCATCGGTTCTAGTATACCTCAAGCAAGTATTCTCCAATGTTCTCCCATTAACCTGCCTTTGATAACCATCATTCATAAAATAAGGTCTAGCTTTCTCCACCCTTTAATTTATTATGTACTGTGAGGACTCATTTAATAATGCATCACTATATTGCCTCTTTTTAAATTCTGACATAATTTCTGACATTTGTTGATTAAAGGTTTGTATATATCAGTATTGAGCCTACTGATTCTTAAAAACTGACTTCTCATAATCCCTTTAAAAACATGTTGTGGATGTATACTATTTCTGTGTATAAACTGTCAGTCTGCACCTCTTTCCTATAAATGCTAGCGCTTATTTCATCACCTTGTCTCATCAAGTTAATATAAAGAAAATTTTTTTTTCTTTCGAAAAATTTAACTTAAAATGTAAAAATTCTGTAGTAGTAACATCTTAATGGGTGACAAAATCAGACAAGCTTGCTACACTACCAGTCCAAATTAAAAACATGTTGTCCACAAAACACTTGTAAAACACATTTTCAACATATTCATTCATGGTGTTAAAAATATATGGATTCTCTCATTGGTTTAAAGTTAAATTATTATAGTTGTTCGCAACCAATGTTCACATTGTTACACCTGAAACCTGATGGAATAACTGCTGTTCAAATAAGAATACATTACTGCTTAAAACAACTTTCAAAAGGGAACAAACAGTTTCTACTTCTCTGCCAGCATAATTACTACTACAAATCAAGAAATCCCTCACTGCTTGTACACACCATGTGTGTGAGGTTATCACTGCCAACAGTGCATGAATATCTAACGTGACAAAAGTGTATTCCTTACTCTGACTGCTTGCACCACCAGCAATCACCATCATCTTTTATAAAACTTTGTAATTTAGTCAGCAGGGAACTTATTTTCCAAACATAATGAAACTGGCTCAGTAATCCATCCTTGGCCAGAAACAATAGGTCTCGTACAACTACATTGTAAATTTTTGACCACTTTTGGTAGACCATATAAAAATGAGACAACGGAATGTGCAACCTTTTTCTTCAACAATTGTGTCTGTTGTACAAATGTATCATCATATGTCATATCACTATTGGCCACATTTATATTTAAACCCACAATATTGTGCAATGAAGGATTTGAGCGTACCAATAAAATATCACCCAGAAAACGAGTAGTCCTCACATAAAAATTTAGTTCATGCTACGTCTCCGGAACTAAAGGCTGTGTCATGTTAAGTAAGTATGATCTCTCAAAGCTCACGGTTCCTTTCCAAAAAAAGAAACCATCCACTGAAAACAAGCAGGTACACCGCACAAACTAAGTCAACAGCAGACAAAGGTACAATAAACTTGAAAAGAAGCTGGACTAACGACACCAGATAAATACATTTTAATCCAAACAGTTAAAAATCACAAAGCTTTCGTGAACATTATTCTCCCCCTTTAGAGAGGGTCACTTTAAGGCATTCACAGAGGCTGCAGAACAGGAAAACTATCGATGGCAACAACAGGGTCAATCCAGGACAGGTACAGAGAACTCCATTACCAACAGAACAGACCGTAGTGGAAGTACAACAGGACGAGTATTTAAGTAGTCCCTTACTACTTGCTGACATCGATCAACTCATTACCGAACCAAGTGGACCGACCATTACTACTAACACCAACGGTGACTATAAAACTTAACTTTACTGATCATTCTTTTGGTACTGAACATGGTGACTTACTTGCAAAAGGTTTTACATTTGTTCCTTCAACCAGGTCAAAGATTGAGGACCTTATTATTGACTTAAAGATTTTTTTAAGGAAACTTGATTTTAAATTTATGTTTGATGACAGCAAGATTGAGGCTGTGACCAATGGCTTATACAGGAGAAGTGTATATATAACCCCCCTTGCATCATTCATTGATTTTATTTGATAAAGTACGTGAATTTGATTTCAGGGCACTGATCATGACTAGCACAGATAACACTTTTTTTTTAACTTGACTTCTGAATAAAGTTTACCAAAAGAATTGAGTCAGAACAGAAACTTGAGAGTAATGAAGCACAATAAGGGAGGTCAGGGGGAGTGGTTATTATGTACAAAACTGATTATTATTTATTTGATGATGACTTCTATGAAGTGTCATCTTTAAACTGGGACATATCTTGCATAAAGATGATGATGCATGATATGTTTGATCAAAGACAAATCGGTGATGACTACTTTTTTAAAATGCAAAATTTCTCATGGTGCCTATAGAATTGTGTGTGTTGTACCTTCAAGAAGCATTTCCAAGGACGGTACGTGCATATAAATACCAAGCACGTGCTAGCTTCAGTGCCATTTTGAAAGTGCAGCCAGACAGTGAGCATGTATAAGTGTGATAGCTAGTTTATTTGTAAGTTTATCTAAGTTAAAGTTATTAAGCCTCAATCTTGATGTGTTTGTACATAATAAAGCTGCATTAACAGAACCCACAGATGTTAGTCTGTTTTATCCTGACCAGACATGCAACACTGTCAGAACCGTGATTCCAGAGACTGCTTTTCAGAGTTACGAGGTGCAGAGTTAACAGTGAAGGTAAAATAAGAGAACCAGGTACAAAAAAGGGCCAGAAACGAACTAAGGTAATGAAAACTTATATGAACAATTTATTTTATCAAAAAGATAAAACAGAGCTTTACAAGGACACAGAACACATTATTAAGCAAGCGAGAGGCACAAAAAGTTTATTAATTAAACAAAATGTTTGAAATTAAGACATCTGATAAAACGATTATCAGAAAAGCACATAAGGGGTTTGGAATTACCGCTGAATTGCAAAACGAGCATGTTTAAAGTAACATGAGCACGTTTAGAGTAAAACAAGGGGGTGGAAGGTTGGCATAATGGTTAAGGTAGTTACCCTGTAAACACAAGGTACAGGGTTTGACTCTCACATGGGATAACTGGCTAGGCTTAAAATGGCCCACAAGGGTAGTTAGCCTAGTACTAATCTATGAACCTAAGAAAAGTATAATGGACATGAAAAGGGATTAAATGAGCAAAACAAATATAATAAAGGGCAAAAAGGTCACATTAAGCATAAATAAAGCAAGGCGACTGCATGTTTTTTAGCAAATTGCTGTGTTCTGGCATAAACTATTTCGCATTGATTGAAGCTACTCAGGGCATAACTAGAGTTATTCCAAGTATCTCAAAGTGTGTAAAAGTGCTTACAGTGTACATTTATTACTGTGCATTTATTCCAAAGAGTTTGTGTGCAAGGTGCAACTATTTCATAAAGTGTAGTCAAACTACAGCCATTTCAAAAAGTTTTTTGTGCTGGGTGTGTCTATTCAGAGTGCCGCCATTACAGAGTATTTCTTGCACTGTACAGCATTACTTAGCAAAGTACAGTAATTTTGGGAAAGTTTCAGAGTACTGTGTACTGTTTAATCGCAAAGTGCAGTTACTTCGAAATGTTTCTTACTCTGAGCTTCTTCTGACCAGTTTCTTCACACAGTGCAGTTATTTTGAAATGTTTCTTCCACTAAGAGATGATTTCTCATAGTACAGCAATTTCAAAAGTATTCTTGTGCCTAGGAGACTTACTTCACAAAGTTCAGTTATTCAGAGGCTTGTTGTGCTACTGGGCATAGTTACAAGTACTGGCATAAATATCTGGCATATGTATGTGTATGTGTGTGTGTGTGTGTGTGTGTGTGTGTGTGTGTGTGTGTGTGTGTGTGTGTGTGTGTGTGCATACTTACAAAATCCTTTACTGGAATGTGTTAATATGGCAAGAGGCATTTCGCAGACCAGGTCCACTTGTATTTGATCAGAATATTGCACAGAAATGGAGAATATATGAGCAAGAGTACAATATTTTTATACAAGCAGCTTACTCTGACAAAGATGCATGCACAAGGGCATTCATTTTGCTAAACCTAGCTGGGTCAGAGGCCATTGAAAGACCATGTTCCTTTATTGTATGTACCAGCAGTACATGAAGAGAAGGAGAAAACAGTCACATTGTTGTACAGGCTGAATCAAGGGAAGATCCCAAGTGTTTGGAACACAAATTCAGGGAAATGTGCAACCCCCAGACAAATGTTACATTAGAGAGGCATTTGTTTTACGCAAGAGATCAAAAGCCAGGAGAAACTTTTGCAGCTTATATTACTGACCTGAGAAAGAAAACTAAAACGTGTAAGTTTGCTGATTTAAAAGATGAAATGATAAAGGACAGGCTTGTGCTTGGTATTAATAGTGCTGCACCGAGAAAGATTTTGCTTCGTTACAGTGATTTAACGCTGAGCAAAGCTACTAAGATTTGTCTAATCCATGAAGTTACAGAAAGGCACACAAGTATGCCTGCAAGTGATGAGAACAGTTTCAGCAGGCTCAAGAGCAAATGCAGACAGCATGCAACAACTGTCTAGCAGAAGCAAGTCTAAGCACATGACAGATGTAAAGCCTGTGGGTGTGGCAAGTAAAACCCGTAGTTTTCCAGCAAGTTCTAAGACTAGTTCAGTGAAAAGGACATACTCAGTGAAGTATAATGGTGAGTCAGAAAAACCCAAATCAAGCTTTATTGTTAACTGTCACAATTGTGGTGCAATCATGAGTCTAAAAGAGAAAAGTGCTTAGCATTTGGTCAGCAATGCCACAAGTGTAAAAAATGGAACCAATTACAAAAGTTTTGCAAATCAAATAAACCTCATACAGTTATAAAAAAGGGTTACTTAAAAAAGCAAGTTGATCATATAAAAAGCTTCAGCCCTACTTTCTAATAGATGGTGTATCAGTAATTGGTGAAAAAAAACTCTGCAGTAGATTTACTGGCAAAGAATGAAGTGTTTCGTACTGTTCAGATCAATGGTAAATCCACCGAGCTCAAAGCAGACACTGGTTCAAAATGTAATGTTATGTCAGCAGACACATTTGCTAAGGTGAGAGCTGGTGAGCAACTTAATGTGGCCAATTGTACGAAACTTGTTGCTTATGAAGGTGAAGAAACTCAAAACGAAGGCTCGGTAGTGCTTTCATTTTATTTGGCTAGGAACTGCTATAGCTTACTATTCTATGTAGTCCGAAGACCTGTGCAGTCATTACTGGGTCTCAGAGACAGTTTGAGAATGAATCTGCTTTCCTTTACTAAAGAAGCTCATCATATAAGCACATATATCAGTTTCAATTTTACTGACGTGATTTTCTAAAAGTATGCTGATGTTTTCGATGACAAGTTAGGCAAACATCCAGTTCTGTACTCTATGAAGTTAGACCCAGAGGTCAGTCCAGTGGTCAGACCAGTAAGAAAAGTTCCGATAGCTATGCAGAATAAAGTCAAACCTCAGTTGGATAAAATGGTAGAGCAAGGTGTAAATTGTCCAGTTACAGAACCTACTGAATGGGTATCATCTATGGTAGCAGCCCACAAAAAAAAGGCTCAGACGAAATCAGAATATGCACTGACCCAAGAGATTTGAACAAAGCATTAAAGACACCACATCATCCTATGCCTACAGTTGAGGAAGTCGTAGCCCTAATATCGAATGCCACTGTTTTTTTCTGTCTTGGAAGCAAAAAGTTAACTTTGTCAAGTAATGCTCGATCGCAAATCTTCACTTCTGAGTACATTCAGTACACCATTTGGAAGATAGATTCCTCAGGATGCCATTTTGGAAGATATAGATTCCTCAGGATGCCATTTGGAATAAATTCTGCAAGTGAAGTCTTTTAGCGTGCAATGGAGCAAATTTTTTCAGGTTATCCTAAGCCATAATAGTAGATGATTTACTGGTTGGAGGTAATGGTGAAGCAAAGCATGACAGAAACCTTAGGACAGTTCCAGACAGAGCATGTGAACTTCGCTTGTAACTCAAACCTTCTGAAGTGCAAATTCAAACTACCAGAAGTTACATATGTAGTTCATTTATTTACTAGCACTCGCTTGTGACCAGACCTGTCCAAGCAAGCAGCCATTCTTGAGATGACAGCACCGGATAACATTCAAGCTCTCCGTTTTCTTCATATGATCAACTATTCAACTATACCAGACTTCAGTGAGCTGAAGTGCCTTTGAGAGAGCAGACGTGCAAAAATGTTACATGGTCTTGGTTGGAACAGCACCAGAGTGCATTTAAAGACCTTAAGCAGAAAAATGCCACCCCACTTACAATAAGATACTATGATGTCAATAAACCAATAACTCTTTCCTGTGATGCTTCAAAATTTGGTCTTGGCGCAGTTATTCTTCAAGTGGGCAAACCAGCAACCTATGCATCTAGAACTCTTACCACAACTGGAATGCAATATCCTCAAATTGAGAAAGAACTGCATGTTCAAAGTTTCATGATTATATTTATGGTCGAGCTATTCAGACTGAAACTGATCACTAACCTCTAGTCACTATTTTAAAGAATCCTATGCATTCAGCTCCAGCGAGACTGCAAAAGTACAACTTCAAAATGGTCTACACAAAAGGCAAACTTCTTTAGCTGGCTGATATCTTATCCAGTTCACCCAGAAGTACAACGAAACAGCTTAATGCAGAAAACTTTGACTTTGATGTCATGGAAGTGCGCAATTTTTCTACCACAAGACTTGATGAGCTGAGAGACTATACAAAGACTGACCCCGTTTTGCAAAAGCTCAACCACTTCATTAATGTCAGATGGCAGTCAAAGCAATCTAGTGTACCGCCTGAAGTGCAAACTTATCTTCCTTACAGAAGTGAGATGTTGATGGAAGAAAGCATTATTTTCAAAGGTCCTAAAATTGTTGTGCCTGCTTCCTTACAAAGTGAATATATCCAGATTTTGCAACGTGGTCACCCAGGTTCTGAATCTACCAAAAGGGCAAGAGGATTAGTATTCTGGCCTTCTCTAGCAAAAATATTGATAAGAGTACTTTCTTCTTGTTCAGTATGCAATAGTACTAAAATGCATTCACAAAATGAACCACTTCGCCTAAGTCAAGTTCCTGAACTACCTTGGTCAATAGTAGCCGCTGACATATTTGAGTGGAACAATCAGCATTACTTAGTGTTGGCAGACTCTTATTCGAACTGGTTAGAGATTGATTTACTACCTAACCTAACATCCACTGCTGTTATCACCAAGTTGAAATGTCATCATCAGTCCATGGGAGTCCACAGAAGCTCATCTCTGACAATGGTACCCAATTAACCAGTCAGTTGTTTCAGTAATGTGCAGAAGAATGGGACTTTGTACATGTTACTAGTAATCCAGAATACCTACAATCAAACAGACTAGCTGAACGAGCAGTACACAGTGCAAAGCAATTATTAGACAAGTCAAAGCGTGATAATACTGATGTCTTTTTGAATTTACTCAATCTCAGAAACATACCCCGTGATAATATACTTGGCTCGCCTGCTCTGAGACTTCTATCTAGGCAAACCAGAACACTGCTTATCAGTTCCAGTTTGTTGAGGCCTAAAGCTAACAACAATAGAACAATTAAAGCCCAGAAAGCATTTTTTTCCAGAAGTCCAGTTATGAATAATCAAGCAGATTTCTTCGTCCACTGAAAGAAGGAGAGACAGTGAGGATACAAACGGCAAAAGGTTTCAACCGGATTGGTCAAGTAACAGGTATATGTGCCGAGCTGAGATTCTACTTTGTGGAATTTGAGGGTGTGGAGTACAGGAGAAATCGCAGACATCTTCTTCCTGTATCAGAATCGATGTAGCAGCATTGTTCCTATAGACTCTAGATCTCAGAGCAATCCAGACAATGCTCCTGTTGCTGAACGTGTCTCAACTTCTACTTCCATTCCTGATGATGTTCCTAATATCCCCAAAGTTGAACATCAGCAGAGACAGTCCCAGTAGCTAGACCTGGTTCTAATTTCTATGTCACATGATTTGGTAGCATCTCCAGACCTAGTGTGAAATACACAGCAACCTGCACAATAATGTCTGTATGTATTTAGTTCTGTATAACTGCATGTCAAAGAATTATTTTGCATCAAATGCATATCAATTAATGTCGTCAATAACGCATGACTCACTTCACAATTAGGGAAGATGTAGAACAGTGTGTGTGTGTTGTACCTTTAAGAAGCATTTCTAAGAACAGCACGTGCTAGCTTCAGTGCCACTTTGAGAGTGCAGCCAGAGAGTGAGCATGTATGAGTGTGATAGATACACTCATAATAACCTAGTTAAGTTAAAGTTATTAAGCCTCAATCTTGATGTGTTTGTACATAATAATGCTGCTTTTTTACAGAATCCACAGATATTTGCCTGTTTTATCCTGACCGGATGAGTGACAGTGCCCATGATTTTCAGGGTGCCAAAGATACACAGATGTGTAGAAGACCCCCCCCCCCACACTTTGAGGCCAATGCTAGTAAATCTAAGATCCATCCCTTGTCCAGATACATTGATGTCATTTTGAAAAGAAAAAAAAAACAAAACAAACAAAAAAAAAAAACCACTATGTACATCTGTGGACAGATTTATCGGACTTTTTAATCAAGTTTAGACAATTAGGTTTTCTGGAAGACAATTTTTCTTACCATCAATGTGGTTAACTTGTTTAATGTCATTCCACATGAAGCTGGACTAGAATGGTTCCACGATTTCTTAGTGGAATCTACCCAATTTACAAACAAAATTAAGACTTGAGAACTAATTCCATCAAAATGTCTAAAGAATAATTCCGTCTTTTTTGAGGGGCAGTGTTTTCTCCAAACTAAGGGAGTAGCTATAGGGGCCACTTGTGCCTCCATTTTTGCAAGTATTATCCTGCTTCAATGGGAGGAAAAAACACGTATTTAACCATTTTCATCCAACTCCTTGGAAGATGTACGTTAGATATTTGGACAATTTTACTGTATGGAAAAAAAAACTGTCAGCGAGATTCATGCATTTACTTACATTAACACAACAACTTTTACGTATAACCCCCCAAAAATCAATTACTTAGAAGTTGAAATTAGTAAAGACGTGGACAAAAAATGACTTGTAACATTTACAGAAAGCCCACATATTCCAATGGGCTTTTGTACTACACAAGTTGCCATCACCTGAGCATCACAAAACTGGATTAGTCAAGGGGCAATATGTTAGATTAGACAAAATGGTCTCGGAAGACAAGATATTTGATATGAAATGCGACGAATTGGCCACATGTTACACGCAAGAGGTTACTCCTCTAATGTAACACAAAAAATTCTAATGAGGTGGCCCTGTAAAGAAAAGGAGAGGCTTTGCTACCCGTTTTACTGTCTGGTATGACTTCATTCCAATGAGGGATCTAAGCAGAAAGACCAAGAGATATTTTTGCATTCTTTTATCACTACCTTTACAGTTGACCATTTGAGCATTAGAAATATCTTAGAAAAGAAATGGAGAGTTTTTTCATGTTTTGATAATATTTTTTTTCATGTTTTGATAATATTTTTGGACAAAAAAAGCAAAGGATTACAAGTAGTTTTTAGAAGGGTAGATCTATTAAGAATATTTTAGAAAAGAGTGATGTTTTCACTGAGAACTCGAATAATAATAAAATGAGGACTTTTAAAAATGGCTTCTGATCTCAGTGCCAATTCATACTGGGAAAAAAAGCTATTAGGGTTAACAACATTTTAAGATACGTTTTCATTGCATGTGTAACTTATTTGGATTGATTTACACGGCTTAGTATCAACAATGTAGCTGTTTTTATGTGGGCAAGTCTCAAATTCGGTCTTTAAATTTTTTTTATGAACATACGTATGATGTAAAACGTAAAGATATTAACAACTCTTTATACAAACATATCCCACACAGCTTATTTTTCGGGTTAGACACAGTTTCAAAGGATCCCTTGGTGGGTGTCCTTGGACAGACCTTATCGAATTTAGAGAGTTGCTATGGCAAATCAAGTTAAATACACACACAGGATTTCCCTGGACTCAACAAAAGCCTATCAATAAGAAGTGTTCTTAGATTATGTTCATACTTTGGTGAGACCAAAAACTATGTATTTATGTATTACAGTTTTTCCAGATGTCAGGGCAAGTTGTATTGTTTTACATTCCTCGGAGTTATCTTTAGTATTGCTTGCGATCTTTTTAAAAACTGAACTGTCACTGGCTTATTTTCATCATGTGACTTTGTAAGGCAACTTTGAATTTGGTATGCCAAGCAGTTTTTAGTGATTCTGATGAGGTCAAACACTATACACTGACAAAAGTGTTTAAACTGACAAAAGTGCTTAATCTTTGTGCTTAATCTTGTGTTTATATAAAGTAAAAATTAATCCAAAGATCTGAAAAAGACTTAGTTCTGTCAACATAGTACCCGAGTTGTCTGTAGACATCCAAAGTCCTTTCTCATTTTTAGGTTCAGGAAAGAAAATGAGAAGATGGATAGTTTCTCAAAGTAAACTCGGATACCACATTAGGCATAAAAGAAGGATTAGTTCTCAAAGAAATCCTGTCCTTGTGGAAAATTAGGAAGGGCTGACAACTCAGACACAGGTCAGAGCAATCAGTAAAACTGTCTTCCATGTTAAGACCCTCAAGTAAGCCAGATTAGCTGGTTCAAATGGAGCAACTGTTTAATCCGAAGGAATGGCCACCAGTTTACTTGGAAGCCTCTAACTCAAAATTCATTTCAAGAGTATTTTGACACGAGACTGCCTTGAAGGAGGAAGATCCATGGGCAGGCATGATAAAATGGCTGATAAATGAACCTAGACAGAGAAATAAGAAAGGCCATAGGTTAATAACTCTCACAAATATAATAAAACTAGAGAACAAGTAGCCCTAAATGCGTGCTTGTTATGTTGTTGGCACCAACTAGAAAACTTTTTCCAATTGCTAATACATGATTTTCTAGTAGCACACTTTCTTGCCTCCATTAGTACCTTTTGCATGTCCTCAGTAATAAAGTGCCTAAAAGGAATTAAGACCCTACTATCAAGGTAGTCCACCGAAGTTGATGGATGTCAGGGTGCATCAAACACTCCTACTCTTGTGTGAGTAGATCCAGTCTGTGAGGAAGCTTGTGAAAACTGCCCTTAGCCATTTCTAATAGAAAGGAGAACCAGAGCAAGCATCCCTTCTACATGTCTGTGCTTCCGTCTATCCTTGGATTCCCAAACACTTTGCACATTTACCCTTCCTGATACTGCTCGCCAAGCAAAATCTGAAGTGTCTGAGGTGACTGACTGCTTTGCAGCAGGAAGGAAGTAGGGGAGATATGGATTTAGGCATATTTGCTGTGTCCACCAAGTGATTTCTCTTCTGACAATTCTCAGAACTGCGATCTGAAAAGACAACGGATGTTGGTGTTGGTGCTGGGACCAAAGAGAATTCAGATGCCATTGTATCTTTCTCATGTGGAGTCTTGCCAGGGGGATCATTAGAATCATAGATGCCATGAGAATCAAAATCCTGAGGTACTCCTTTACAGAGACCAAAGTCTGAGTGGAAAAACCCTAGAAATAGATCAAGACATAGATCTATTTTTTTCCTGCTAAGACAACTCTTTGAACTGAGGTGTCTAGCAGACACCCCAGAACCACAATACTATGAGATGGAGTCAAAAAAGGCTTTTGTATGTTATCTTGAAATCCCAGCTTGTGTAAGAGATCTCAAATCAAAGTCTGCCATCAAAAGGTAAGGCAGTGAACTGATCACATTAAGAAATGTTTGAAGTCTGGATGGGTAGGAAAGTGATAAGCATCTTTTAACTCTAGTGTTACTAGGAAACTTGAAAGAGGATAATGCAACAGTTTGTGAAGTAGCATCATTGTGAATATGGGCATCATCATTAAAAGGTTTTTGGAAAGAATGATGCAGAACTGGTCTCCAAGCATTTTCTTTCTTTGGTACTATGAACACCCTTGAATAAATACACTTGTCCACCTGGAAAGGAGGTAACTAGTTCTGTCACTCTTTGGAACAGCATGTGACGAAGAACCAGAGAAAAAGTACAGTTGTGTACACTTACCATAAATGTAGATGTTCAAGTGTATTCACTATTGCAGTCATCACCTGTGGGTTATCTCCACTGTGGTAGCCCTCGGCCGGCCCGAATACCAGAGTCAATGTTTTTTTTTGCATCGGCTGCCGTCGCCTGTGGTCTGACGTCAGGTTGTCAGTGCTATAAAGCAAGGCAGCCGACGTCATTACATCAGTTTTTCTGCCCTAACCCGTCATAAGCACAAGGAAATAAGGAAAAGTGGTCCTGGTAGCTAAAAGCCACAGTGGGAAACTTATGTCCCCCTAGGGGAAGATGCTATGTGGGGGATGGAGGGAGGGAAATCAGGACTGCAATAGTGAATACACTCGAACATCTACATTTATGTTAAGTGTACACAAATGTACTATGTTCTTCGTGTTTCAACGTTGCAGTCATCACCTGTGGGAGGACTCCCAAAGCTGAGGAGAGGGGTGGAAGGATAGGTTAGAGTCCTAGGCATGGGTCAGCAGGCCCTGTAGAACTGCAGAGGCAAACCCTGCCCTATACTTAGACAAAGGAGGCAGGTGGTAATGCTTTGTAAAGGTATGGAGGTCCAGGTGGCAGCTTCCAAGATGACCCTGGTGGGGACTCCTCTGAGGAAGGCGGTGGAAGTGGAGGCTGCCCTAGTGGAATGGGTATGGATAGACTTACGGGGTGGCTTCCCATGCAGTCTCTAGCAGAGGTGAATACAGTGTGATTGTCCATTTGGAAATGGTTTGTTTGGAAATGAGATTCCCCTCTGCCCCAGGGGCAAAGCTGACAAGTAGTTGGTCTGTTTTTCTGAAAGGTTTAGTATGGTCCAGATAGTATCTAAGTTGTCTATGCACGCCTAACGAATGTAGAATTCTTTCCCCCTTGTTTTGAGGGTTGGGAAAGAAGGTGGGTAGGTGAATGGCCTGGTTGAGGGTCACATCAGATACCACCTTGGGCATAAAGGAGGGGTTAGTCCTCAGGGAGACCCTGTCTGCATGGAAAGTGATGAAGAGCTCAACAGCCATGAGCACCTGAAGTTCTGATACCCTTCTGGCTGAGGTGATAGCTAGTAGGAAGGCAGTCTGCCAGGGGAGCCATTTCAATTCTGTAGAAGCAGCAGGTTCGAAAGGAGGTAAGGCTAGTTTTTCTAGAACAGAATTCAGGTCACAGGGTGGATGGGAGGTCTGATATTAGAAGCCTCTCTGAGGAATTGCTTAATCAAATGATGAGAGAAGAGGGGTGGGCCTGAATCGTAATGGGCAGAAATGGCTGAGGCATGGATTTTAATAGAGGAGAAAGACAGGCCACTAGTGAGCAACTCGGCTAGGTAATCCAAGATAAAAAGGAATGGAAGGATGGGAGGTACTGGCCCCTTCGGACTGGTTCCAGGAGCAGAATCTTTTCCATTTCCCTGCGTAAGATTTTCTGTTGCTGGGCCTTCTGGAATCTGTGATGATGTCTAGGACCGGTTTGCTTAACAGGGACTCCTTGCTAGCCTTTAAGGTATAAGCCATGCTGAAAGGTTGAGAGTCTATAAGTCTGGGAGCAGTATCTTCCCCCTCACCTGGGTCAAGAGGTGTGGTACTCCCTGGTACAGACATTTTGCAGCTGGTTGTTGAGATGTGAGGCAGAGATCCACTTCTGGAGTTCCCCACTCCTGAGTGATTTACAGAAAGATTTCCCTGTGGAGCTGCCATTCGTGAGGGGGGGGGATCCAGTAAGTTTCTGCTTAGGTGGTCTGACATAGTGTTGTTTACCCCTGGTAGGTATTGGGCAATTAGGTGCAGAACCATGGAGGTGGCTGTAAGCCAGAGGCTCATGTCTAACCTGCAAAGGGGCTAAGATTGGGTTCCCCCCTGTTTGTTGATACACTACATTACTGTGGTGTTGTCTGGTTTTATAAGGAGAACCCCCTGACCTGAGATGGGGTTTGAAGGCTGTCAGAGCCTTCTGTACTGCCACCATTTCTTTCTGACTGATGTGAAAGTGAAATTGCTGGGCATCCCAAAGACCTTGGGTGCACCTGCCTGCTAGGTGAGTGCTAGGTGAGTGCCCCAAGCAATGTCTGAGGCATCGGTGGTGATGGGGGGAGGATGAAGGGAAGACCCTTGTTCCTGGCACAGGCCTCTGTCCACCAGAGAAACTCGGCCCTTATACATGGGATCAGAGGGAGAGAGGTCTCTAGGGACTGAGAGTGCTCATACCAAAGGTTCTTTAAGTACCACTGAAGTTTTCTCATGTGAAGCCTGGCCAGGGGAATGAGAATGATGCAAGATGCCATGTATCCCAGGGATTGCAGGAACTTCCTCGCAGTGAGGTGACTTCTGGAAGCCAGCTGGGTAAAGAAGAGAGACAGGAAGCTCTGCTTTTCTGGGGACAGGAAGGCCATTTGGGATGCTGTATCTAGCACAGCTCCCAAGAAAATGATCATCCTGATGGGGTTTTGTTTTGATTTCTTCTCGTTGATGGTGAACCCTAGGGAAGTGAGGAGAGATTTGACAAAGAGAAGATCCTGGAACAGCTTTTCTTTGCACTCTGCCTGAATGAGGCAGTCATCCAAGTAGGGATAAATCTGTACACTTCTCTGTCTGCAGAATGCTATGGCCAGAGTCAAGCACTTAATGAATACTCTGGGAGCAGTAGATAAGCCAAAGGACAGCGCAGAGAACTGAAAGTGTTGTGAGCCTGCTCTGAAGCGCAGGAATTTTCTGCACAATTCCCTGATGGGGATGTGGAAGTAGGCATCTTTAAGTTCTAGGTTCATTAGACAGGCATGTTTTGCTAGCATAGGCAGCAGCTGCTGCAAAGTTAGCATTTTGAAGCTGGGGACCACCAGAGAGGTGTCCAGAATGGATAGATCTAGGATGGGGCGCCAAGTCTGGAATAAAAGCCTTTCCCTGTTTGATCTGAGGGGACAGGTTCTACTGCCCCCTGTGATATGAGAGTTTGGATGTGTTTCAATGCCTCTGCCCACTGATTTGGGGGTATTGCCTATCCAATATCTATCCTGATCAATAGAACTATTACCGAAAGCTGTATCCCTACTTTATGGAAAATTTCCCATATTATCCCGCTCCACAAAGGTGGGCAATCCACTGAACTGTCCAACTATCGTCCCATTGCCCTCCTCTCACTTCTGGCAAAGATCATGGAAAAATGCATTCACAGACAACTACTTCACCATCTAACACAAAATAATTTACTAGCCAACGGTCAGCATGGTTTTAGACCTTCACATAGCACCACTACTGCCCTTCTTTCC
This sequence comes from Protopterus annectens, assembly GCF_019279795.1. Taxonomy (NCBI): domain Eukaryota; kingdom Metazoa; phylum Chordata; order Ceratodontiformes; family Protopteridae; genus Protopterus; species Protopterus annectens. The sequence goes on along the minus strand of NC_056731.1, from coordinate 392,456,036 downwards.
TTCACAGATAGTATCAACAAACACCGCAATCTAAACAAACTCTCTTCTGCCCTATTTATTGACCTGTCTAAAGCTTTTGACATGGTAAATCACCAAATTCTCATCACAATACTAAAATCCCTGTCACTTGATTCATCCTCCATAACTTGGTTCCAGTCTTACCTTGACAAAAGACAACAGGCCATACTATGGCACAAATCTCTCTCTACTCACTTGCCAGTCAACCTTGGTGTCCCCCAAGGATCCATCCTTGGACCTCTACTTTTTTCCATTTTCATCAATGACCTTCACCTTGCCATCCCCCAAGCCACATGCATAGAATATGCAGATGACTCCACACTGATATGCTCAGCCCCCTCCTCTTCTGAACTTCTCTACCTCACCCAACAAGTCTTTAACATAGTTGAGCAATGGTTCACACATAGATGCCTTCTCTTAAACCCCAAAAAGACTAAACTCCTCCTTTTCTCTCCTACTAGAAAATCCCCCCCATTGGATTTCTCAGTTAACTCTACCAATAAAACTATTATACCACCTGAACCTACCACCAAACTATTAGGAGTCACCATTGACAATAATCTAAACTTTGATACCCATATAAACAATACTATAAAAACTGTCAACAAAAAGTTAGGCTCTCTATATAGGATAAAATCATTTCTCCTACCTTCAGCTCGAACCACAATAGCACACACTCATCTAATCTCCCTCTTCTATATGCCTCACCTATTTTTACTAAACTATCTAAAAATAATCTCAGCAAACTGGAAATGTCCTACAATAACATCGCCAGATTTGCAACAGGTAACCCATTTAGAACCCATCACTGCCTTAATCTAAAACAGCTAGGATGGCTTGAATTACAAAATCTAATTAAATACCATCAACTAACTACAGCTCACAAAACCCTTTACACACCTTCCAAAACACCTATTCTTTCCACACTAATCACTCCCTATAAAAACCTAGATTCCTTAAGGTCTTCTCAGAAACTCCTAGCACATACTACTAAAACAAACAACAAGGCTAGTGACTCACTTTTTTCTAATATAGTTGGAAAGGCGTGGAATCTCCTACCAAATGAAATCTCCACACTTCCCTCACTTTCCTGTTTCAAAAACAATCTGAAAGTGCATCTCAAAACTCACTGGCTATGCCCATGCTCTAAACATGACTAGCTCAAGAGTCACTAAATACTCTGATCTTCCCATCCCACCTACTCTTCTAAAGAAACTTCTTCCTTATGAAACTAGTTCTACTTACTATCTCTAGAACTCCTAATCTATATTACTTTCTTCTGCTATGACTGTATTCTATACTGTAAATTTTGGGTTTTAACTGCATCCTTTGTTATGCCTGTATTCTACATTGTTATTTTTTTTTTTTTACTATGATAACCTGTAATTGGCACTGTAAATAGATGTATTTGTCTTTTATATCCGTAGATAGAATTGTGTTAAATTCATTGTATTACCTAGGAGATTTTCTCCCCGGGCCTCTACTGAAAATGGACATGTATCCAGTTAGACTAGCCCGGTAAACAAATGTAAAACAAATAAATAAAATAAAAGCCTGGGTACCCTCTTGGAACTGAGAGTTCACTGAAAGAGAATTTGTATCCCTGAGAAATGATATTTAAGACCCATTGGTCCTTTGTTACAGAAAGCCAATTGTCTTTGAAGAGGGAGAGCCTTCCTCCTAATCTTTGGTGAGTGAAGGGAGGGGGGAGTCATTGTGTTTGCCATAAAAGGTTGGCTTAGAAAGTACAGTTGTGTACACTTACCATAAATGTAGATGTTCGAGTGTATTCACCGTTGCAGTCATTACATTCGGGTAATCTGCTGGCAGGTTGCACTCAGTCAGCCTGAATTCCAAAGTCTTGGGTCTTGCGTCAGTTGCTGTCTTCTCTTCCATGACGTCAGGGGAATAAAACATGCAGCCGACGCCATTTTCTTTAGTTTTTCTTGCCCCCGATGTCAGGTACCCCCAAAAGGTAGCAATATTTTATATAGATATATATATATATATATATATATATATATATATATATATATATATATATCAATATAAACTTTACCTACACCACATAGATTGTAGAAGATAGAGAAGGAAAGATAAACTGTAGAGTGACAGGGGGATGGTGGGAGGGTAACCTGGACTGCAACAGTGAATACACTCGAACATCTACATTTATGGTAAGTGTACACAACTGTACTATGTTCTTCGTGTTTCACTGTTGCAGTCATTACATTTGGGTAGAATCCCAAAGCTATGGTTGGGAGGCTGGAGCTACACAGCATTAGCTATAAGGCCCTGCAGCACTGCAGTGGCAAAGCCTGCCCTGGACTTTGAGTAGAGAGGCAAATGGTAATGCTTTGCAAAGGTGTGAACAGAACACCAAGTAGCAGCCTCTAGAATTTCTTTGGTTGGTACTCCTCTGAGAAAGGCTGCTGAAGTAGCTGCAGCTCTGGTGGAATGACACCTAACGCCCTTGGTCACAAGTTTACCATGGTGTAGGTAGCACAAACGGATGCAGTGGCTTATCCACTTTGAAACTGTCTGCTTTGAAATAGCCTTTCCTTCTGATCCTGCAGCAAATGACACTAGTAATTGCTCAGTTTTTCTTAGAGCTTTAGTCCTGCCATCAGTTTGAAGTAAGTAGTCAGTTGCCTTTGTTTGTCTGGCGTGAGGTAAGCCATCTGGACAGTTGTATTCAAGCTTGCACCCAGGAATGTTATCTTTTGAGAGGGTACCAATTGTGATTTCTTTTAGTTTACTGTGTACACTAGGCATGTTAAAAGCCTTTTCACAAACGCCAGGTGTCGAAGAAGAGTGTCCTTGTTCTCTGCTTGAATGAGACAGTCGTCCAAGTAAGGATATATTTGTATAGTTCTTTGTCTGCAAAATGCAATTACTGGTGCCAGGCACTTTGTAAAGACTCTGGGCGCAGTAGATAAGCCAAAGGGCAGTGCAGAGAATTGGTAATGCATTAAGCCAGCCTTGAATCTGAGGTATCTTCTGCACGACTGTCTTACTGAGACATGCAGGTATAGTCTTTTAGGTCTAAAGTCACCAGCCAAGCATTCTTGCCCAGCATGGGCAGAAGCTGCTGCAAAGTCAGCATTTTGAATTTTGGAATGTCCAGGTATGTGTTCATAATCGATAAATCCAGTATTGGCCACCAAGCCTTGTCCTTTCTGGGTACCAAGAACAGTCTTGAGTAAAAACCTTGTTCTTTTTCCTGTTCTGGTACTGTCTGAATGGCCCCCATATCCATGAGGGACGTAACCTGTTTCTGTGCCTCTGCCCATTGTTTTTTTGGCAAATCTGGCCAACCATTTGCCATTGTCAGAGTGTGGAAATGGAATATGTATCCCTGTGATACGATGTTTAGTACCCACTTGTCCTGGGTTATTAACTGCCAGTTTTGAGCAAAAAGTGCTAATTTTCCCCCTATGGGTGCTGCCAAAAGATAAGTGCTTGGTGTAGGCAGAGGGAAGTCATTGGGATTGGTTTCTGTAGGTTTGCGCTTTATCTCCTCCAGATTTGGAGGTGGATGCGCCCCATTGCTTTGACCTGTATGAGTCTTGCGCCTGGTACCTGGAACCCATAGGGCATCTGGATTTGCCCCTTTGAGCTCTGTCTGACACAGGAAAGGACCAGTTTTTTGTAGGCCAGTGTCTACTGAATCTTGGTGGCTGCACTTGTAAGAAGTCTTGCACAGACTTAGCTTTGTCTTCCATTTTATTTAAAACCTCTTCTGCATTAATACCAAACAGAAAATCACGCTGTAAAGGTGCATATAGCAATTTAGCTTTAACATGATCAGGCAAATTTTGTTCCTTTAACCAGGCATGCCTCCTAATCACAGATCCAGTAACTGCGGCCCTGCAAGAGGCCTCTAAAGAATCCAACTTGTTCAGCTGCATGCAATAATTCCTGCAATTCCTTATTTTCAGCACATTCTGAGATCAACATCATTTTCTGTTTCAGCAATCCCATAGCATGTTGTTGGTACTTAAGCATATGAAATTGATAGTTTAAGGCCCTGACTGCCAAGGTTGCAGATGTATAAACCTTTTTTCCCCCATCTGTCCAGTGCCCTTGAATCTCTGTCAGAGGAGGTAGGATATTTTGCTGTTGAGGCCTTAACTCCCTTTGGACCCTGTGAAATAGTTTCAGGATCAGCAGCAGGGTTTCTAAATAAAAATGTATGGGAGTCAGGGACCCTGTAATATCTATCAGGCTTACTGGGAGCCGGAGGTAAGGAGTCAGGGGTCAAGTTTGACTCCGAAAACACATCATCCACAATGTCTACAATAGGGGGAATGGCCAAAGGCTTGTGCTGAGGGAGAAGAAGGAAATCCCTTTAGCCTCCTTTTTGATTCTGAGAAGTCGACTCTCCCAGTGAAAATGCTCCCTCAATGTATGCAAGGTTTCTCCAAATGAATAATCCTCAGGAGGAGATGACGATGGAATAGACTCCTCAGCATCAGAATCCTCATAGGGAGGTAAATTCCTGATCAAAAGAGGAATCAGAAGAAATAGAAACCTGATCTGACGATTCATAATCAGTGTCTTGCCTAGGCCTCTTATCTGGAGGGGGATGGGTACCCCTGATCAAGGTAATAAGGTCTTCAGCCATTTTGATTAGGCATAGAGGCCTGTGCACGTGGCTCATGCCTCGGTTTTTTAGTTTTAGAAGTTGCTTTTGCCTTTGATTTTGCAGCTGTCGTCGGTTTGATATACAAATGTTGAGGTCTGAATACACCCTCAGAAGCCAGTGCCTGCTCAGCGGCTCCGCACCCATCCGAGGGAGATACATCCGTCGGTCCAATACCTTGAGTATCTTGCGGCATGCCGAACTCCACATGGGTGTCGGTAGAGGCCTGCGACTCGAAGGTAGCGGGTATCAGGGGCTGCGAAAGCGCCTCACTGAGTACCGGCGAACCGGCGACCGGCTTAGGATAACCTTCATCGTTGGTTTTGGATCTCAACAGCCTTTCTCTGTCCTTTTCTTTGCATTTTTTATGTATGCCGGTAGTCGGATTGCTATCCGACGACATTTCTGGGTAGTTAAATCTGTTTCCAAAACACTTTGATGCAAAAATATATAGATGCTTAATAGTACGTTGGTTAAATCTAGCACCAAACAGCCAGCCAGGCATGTTGTGATCAGGGCCTAGGCAAGGAATACAGTATAAATGGCAATCCTTATGAGATATTTGCTTCCCAGAAGTAATACAATTATTAACTTTTTCTGACATCGGTAAAAAGCAAGAAAAAAGTTTCCCCAATGGGGTACTTAGCTTTAATGAAGACTTCGGTTCTGAAACTCAAACTCGAATATTTCAGTAGTCGGCCGACTGGCACTTGCAAAATGCTTCTGCTTCGGGCACTACGCAGCAAGAAAGACTACAGAAAATGGCGTCAGCTGCATGTTGTATAGCCCTGACGTCATGGAAGAGAAGACAACAACCAATGCAGGACCCAAGACTTTGGAATTCAGGCCGACTGAGGGCAACCTACCAGCAGATTACCCAAATGTAATGACTGCAACAGTGAAACATGAAGAACATCTCCCTGCCTTAGAGACAAAAGTGGTCCATTGTTTGCTTCTCTGCTGGCCCTGGGATAGGTGCCTGGAGGGTCAGTTCCTGCGGGGCTTACCCTGGCCATGTCTGCTAGGTGCAAAGAAGGCCCGGTGCTTAGAGGGAATGTTCCTGCTGAATCTGGGAGGTTAAACTTGAAAGAAATCTTTTACTGTTTGCATAGATTTTGCTTTGTCTTCCATCTTTTTAAGCACCTATTCTGCATTTTTCCCAAACAAGCGCTCCTTATCTAGGGGTGCATCAATAAGTTTAGACTTGACATGATCAGGGAGAGGTTGTTCCTTCAGCCAAGCATGTCTCTTAATAACAGATCCTGTCACTACTGCCCTGATAGAGGCTTTGAGGGCGTCATATCCACATTGTAATGAGTGTTTGGCCATTTGACGAGCTGAGTGCAGTACATCTGCTCACGCTTTTGAATTGGCACAGTCAGTAAGGGTAGCAATCTTCTGTTTTAATTGTTCCAAAGTGTGTTGTTGATATTTTACTACATGGAACTGACAACTGAGTGCTCTGATAGCCAAGGTTGTAGAGGTGAATACTTTTTTACCCCATCTGTCCAGAACTCTGGAGTCCTTGTCAGAAGGAAGAGGACTCTTGGCAGAACTAGTCTTAGCTCCTTTTGGTCCCTGTGTAATGACCTCTGGGTCTGCAGCAGGATTTCTGTACAGGTATTTGTGAGAATCCGGTACTCTGTAATACCTGTCAGCTTTACTAGGAGCAGGAAGGAGGGCATCAGGGGTTAAGCTGGATTCATGGAAACATCATCCACTGCTTCTAAAAATGGGGGATGGCCAGAGGTCTGTGCTGGGGCAAGTTCAGAAACTCTCTAAGTCTTTTCTTAGACTGTGGGAAGTCCTGAGATTCCCACTAGAAATGTTCCCTGAAGGAGTCAAGGGTTTCCCCAAAGGAAAGGTCCTCTGGAGGAGATACCCAGAAGGGATGGATTCCTCTGCATCTGAATCCTCATAAGCAGTTAAGGGATGCTGTTCCTCTTCAAAAACTGAATAATCAGATTCCTCAGAATCCTGTTCTGTCATAATTTCTGGAGAAGGGTGCCTTTTCCTTTTAGAAGTGGCCTGACTACTCCGGGTAAGGGAGATGAGATCCTCCACCATTTTAAGCATTTGTGCTTGGAGAGGTGGAGCAGTAGCAAGATGGTGGCTAGAAGCAGATTTCCTAGGAGTGGCCTAGATTCTAGGCCTGAGAGAATCCGTCAGTCTGAGAGAAACATTAGTCGGATGCGAAGACGTAGTTTTTTGTCTAGAATCAGTAGTGCGAAAGGCCTCCTCAGAACCGGTGACTGTGTCGTGACTCCAGATCCAACAGAGGCAGAGACAGCCAAAGGCTCGAAAGAAAAGAAGATTACTGTGGCATACTGGACTCCAAAAGGGTATCAGTAGAGGCTTGCATAGATATCAAATCGGGCATCAGGGGCTGCGAAAGTGCCTCACTGAATTCCGGAGAACTGATGACTTGCTTAGCGGTAGCATTGTTCAAAGGCTTAGCCTCGTGTGGTCTGCCTCTATCTTTATCTCTACATTTTTTCGGCTATCCCCTTACCTTGATCCATGCCCTAACCATAAGGTCCATGACTATCGCACCACAGTGGAGGATATAGCCCATTTTTCAATGTCCTCAATTGTGGTGCGGTAGGTTTGGTCTAGTGAGCTTAAGCGAAACTTCACTTTTGTTAAAGTGCACTTTCGCTTAAGTGGGGATGTACTTTCCCATTTCGAAAAAAGTGAATTTTCGTTGTAGGAAAGTACACCCATTGCCAATATACCGGCCGACAGATTCAGTGTCAACCACCCCCCCAAAGGAACAGTCACAATACCAGTAGATTGCCAGGCACCCAGTATTACTGCTGCACAGGTTAAAACAGCACTGTCCAAGGCGAAGAATACAGCTTCTATGGGACCTGACAATATACCTGTCTGTGTTCTACATGAACTACAGAGTGTACTAGCACCTCACCTGTGTGCTCTGTTCAATCACAGCCTCACTTCAGGCTTTGTCCCTACAGAATGGCTGACTGTTACAGTCATCTCTCTCCACAAAAGAGGAGTGACTACAGACCCTGGGAACTATCGCTCCATTAGCCTGAGTATGATATGCAAATCTATGGAACGTACCATCATGAGCATCATCATGGACCTAATAAAGAAGGATATAGGAAATCTCCAAACTCTGGATCCCACACAGTTTGGTTTTGTGAAGGGTAGATCATGCCTGCTCAGCTTGATTAACTTCTTTGAGTCGGTCACCAGAGCCGTGGATGAAGGCAAGGTGGGTTCATACAGCCTATCTTAATCTGGCCAAGGCCTTTGATACCATTCCCCACTCAGGAATCATAGAAAAACTCACTAAGCTAGACATCAACCCCTACATCACTAGGTGGGTTGCAAACTGGCTCACGGGTAGAACCCACAGTGTAAAATTAGCTGTCCCTTCATGTTGGCCTGGACTTCAGACAAGTACATACCAAATAGGAGAGGACCAAGGACCGAACCCTGTGGGATTTGCTTGTGACTGGTCGGCAGTCTAAAGTACCTCACAAAGAGCATCCTAGGCCTTAAACATTTGCCCTATATGGACAGACTTAAAAAACTCCAACCATTCTCCGTCTCATGCACCAAAAAGTGCCACGGCAGAGCAGGACCGGAAAACAGTATGTAACTCACGACTCGATCAAAAGCAAGAAAAAATTTTAATAGATAAGGCATCTTTCGTTCATACCATATAATGAACTTCTTCAGATAAAACTCATTACAAACTAATTTACTTATATAGGCAAACATACATCACATGATCACTCAATCCCTCCAATTCTAATACATACTAAATTAATAGACATTCATCAACAGTTAAATATCATGATATATAAAATGTTACCATAATAAAAAAACGCATTCTTCCTATATCTATTTGTGTCTTTCGGCTTTTCCCATTTAGGGGTCGCCAAAGCGGAACTCCGGTCCGCTAATGATTGGTAGTTGATTTTTACGTGCCGAGTTACCAGCCCTGACGCACAACTTTCAACAAAGGTACGCCCATTCACGCATGTCTCCACGCAGAAGACGCTCTAGCTGAGAATCGAACCGGACAGCGTCTTACTGTGAGGCGACAACGCTACCGCAGCACCACCACCATGAGTATTCTACCTATATCTATTAATTAATAAATATTAACTTTTCAATCAACAAGGACTGCAGTTTTTGGATTTACTCTGCAAACATTATACTTTGCTGGCGGAGGAAACTGCAATGGCTGCAGCTAAATTAGATAAGCAAATTAAAGCACATCCTGACTTTCAGAGGTATCAGTATGAGTATGGCAGAAGTTTTTCTAGTGTGGATGAATATATGGCTAAAAGTAAGATTGTTAAGTTGACACACACACCTAAATCGCAAGCTTGGTCTATTTGGGGAAAGAACGTGAATTCTGAAACGGAAATGACTGGATCGAATGAAGACAATGAGCAAGAGCTACAGGGGATCAGTACAGAACAGCAACACCCGGCTGATGTAGCTGATAATAACATTAATGAAGGAAATATGGGAAGAAGAAGAAGTAAACGCTTGATACAGCAAGGGAATCAGCAGCAGAATCACCAACAAGGTTATGCACAACATAATCCGGGCCCTTCCACCTCAAATTTTTACAGACAGAATCAATAAACAAAAAGGAATGGTCGGAAGAAAAATAGGAAATGGAGGTAACTGATAGTAGTCAGGACAATTTGGACTGGCATTTAACAATTGTCTCTAATACTGAAAATTATTTTTTTGTGTATAATTATTCCTCTTTCTCTATTTCTGAGGAATTAGTGAATGTGTTATCCCGTGGCTTGACCTTTGTTCCTTCTAACAGAACGGACATTGCTAAGCTCATTTTGGAACTCAAAATGTTTGTTCGTAAACTGAATTTGAAGGTGTTGTTAGGTGATAGTAACCCTGATGCTAGGCTATTCATTATTCCTAGTATATATAATCCACCACTGCATCAATTGTTATATACATTTGAACGTATTTGTGAATTAGACTTTAGAATGATGTGCAATAATGTTAAACATCCTACTAGACGAGGAGGTAGAAGTAATTTATCTAATGACCAGTGGGAATCTTTAAATATGTTGAGATCAGCCCCAGTTAGCATTATGAAGCCAGATAAGGGTGGAGGATTGGTACTCATGAATATTATTAATTATGAGAAACAAATGGAAAGCATACTTAAAACTGATTCATATGCACAGGCATCACTTAACCAACTAAATATAGCTAATGAACGGATAAAAATCTACCTAAATGATGTGTTTATAGAAGGTAGAATAGATGCAAGCATATATAATTAAATTCAAATCTTAAAACCTATAACACCAACAATTTTTCGGAGTACCCAAAATTCATAAAGATGTATGGAATACACTGTTTAGGCCTATTGTTGACGGCCGCAATTCTGCCACATATGCATGTGCCATAGTGTCGATTACTTAGGCACATATGCATGTGCCAAAGTAATCAACACTATTCTTAAGAAATATGTAAGTAGTGAGGCATGCATATGTAAGGACTCGTGGACTTTTTTGCGCAACATTGACCAATTACCATATAGTGAAAATTGTAATTTTCTCACTGTGGATGTGAAGGAATTATATACATCCATTCCACACCAACTAGAAATTGAGTGGGTGAGTTATAAGTTGCGTAAAAAAGGTGCCCCCGCTGATGAGATATCCTTGGCGGAAGAATTGTTAGATACAGTATTATCCTATAATTATATTTATTTTAAGGGGAGGTACTATGTGCAAACTAGGGGAGTTGCTATGGGATCCCAGTGCGGGTCAGCATTTGCAAATCTGGTAATGTCTTACTGGGAGCACCAGTTCATCTTTGATAATAAGGAAGTCATGAATAAAATTGCTTTCTATACTAGATACCTGGACGATATATTTATTCTCATTAAGGGAGAAGAGATAATAGCAATTGATTTAGTAAAGTATTTTAATGATACTGCAGAATTTTTGTCTTTTACACATGCATTTAGTGAACGACAGATTGCATTTTTGGATGTTTTTTGAGTAAAAATGTGGGGGAGAAAAGGTATGAGGCCAAAATATTCAGGAAGGCTACTTATTCAAATGCCTTCCTGCATTACACTAGTGCCCACCCCTTCCAACAGAAAAAAATCCGTTGTCAAGGGACAACTAGTGCGTGCTGCACGAATGATTACTTCGGTGCAGGATTTTGATAGTGAATGTGAAAATGTAAGGCAAATGTTTTTAAGGAGGGCCTATCCTTTATTGCTATTAGAGGAGCTGATCGACGAAGTGAAATATAAGAGAATGAGCGGAATATACAAGCCAGTCTTGAATGGAGGGGTGAATTATAGCCCACTAAATGAGTCGGCTTGTAATGTGGACATTGCTGAATTAGGAGCGGATAACCAACCCAGTAGCAATGCTGGCTTTCATTTGGGATGTGTTATAACATACAGCTCGAACTTTCCACTTATAAAAGAGATTATGATGAAAAATTGGAACATCTTTCTGGATGATGGAGAGCTAATGGTGAGGGTAGGTCTTGGTCCAAAAATCATCTTAAAAAGAGGTAGCACTTTTAGGACTCTGTTGGAAGGTAAAAAACTCAACTTTTAATATTATTTTTAGTGTATATACATATTTTTTTAAAGTGAAGTGTTGTTATAACAGTTAGCAAAGGGTTAACTATATCTACTCATTTTACTCAAGGTTCAGCTGGTTTTCTGTGTCCAATCAGAATGCGTTAGAAGGTTTTAAAATATATTTAAACATTGGCTGTGCGCATTGACTCGTCTGATGAAGTTAACATTGTTTTAACGAAAGCGCTCACATCGATTTTACTGGAGTTATACATTGATTTTATTGGATTTATTGAGCATTAAAGTTTGCTTTTATTCAACATTTTTGTGTCTGGTGTTCCTTGGGACCCTTCCTGCCAGTTTTTTCATTTATTTGGTTTGTTTCTTGTCTTTTACATTTTCCTCAGTTTATCCCATGGCTTCTGGCAGTATTGAGGTCTCTGGGTCACCGCAGATGGAACAAGCATAGGAAGAACCAGAGAAAGACATTGGGGATGTAACTGCTTTGATATTACAGCTCACCCAATGTATTGACCACCTTTATCAGCATGTAGGTCTTATTAATGGAGCCTACACCACTGGGCATGCTGATTCACACAGAGAAACCAGTGAACAGACTGGTTTCAATATTACCCCTGAATGTTTAGCTTCAGCGCTAACTTTGGAGGCAGAGTCTGCGTAGGGAAACGAAACCCGTTTGCGAGCATCGGAAATTACGCAAATTGAAAGCAGGAGCTTTCAAATAGCAGCAGAACCGGTCAGGATCGTGCACTCAATAGGAGCATTTTCCAGCTTCATAGAGCACAAACTGAAGGCAGGAGCTTTCAAATGTCAACAGGACCGAATGGTCAGGACCAAGGATCAACCAAAACTATCCCCCAGCTCCAGGACTGGTTGCAGGCAGGAATATCTTTCCAAAATAACACCACAGAGTGAAATGTTCCTTCTCTAGAAGGTAAGCTTACCGACTTTGATTCTAAGCTTTCACGTTGTAAAAAGCTTCAATTAGAGAACACCTACCTGAGGGAATGCACAAGATTAAAAGTGGTTCCCAAAGGTTTGAGGGTATGGTGTTTCCCCACAGGGCTACAACATAACTCAGCCCTGTACAGTGACTTAATTAAACTGTTTGATAGATGTGGTTTAGAACTTTTAGACCTTTTGATAAAGTATAATAATGAATTAGCCCTTTTGCTTCATGAACTTGCTACACTTGACAGAAGTATTCGTGATGACAAAGAATATGACGGCATGAAATTTATTTGAGCACTATAGAATGTTTACAAGTATTGATCAACACATTGCAAAACTAAAGGTTGGAAAATAGTCTAAATTGGATAGGGATGTCAGTGATTAAGCGAACAGTACTGCCTATCCAAAACCTCCTGGTTCTTATAGGAAATCGAAGAGTCCACCAGGGGTGGGTTACCCACCTCCTCTCCCTCTTGATTCAATGAACAACAATGAACTGAGGTTTGAAAGGTCTGATGAAGTAGTTTTGAACTACGAGAGTGAATACCCCGAACTAAGGAGGAGTGAGAGGATAAGAAACAAAGGCTATTATAACAACAGGCAACAGTCTCAGGTGGAGTTTCACCCTTTGGGGTTTCAATGAGCCTGACTGAAAAACAAGAACTGGAGGACTTAGATTTGCCCTCAATTAATGATACCAGTACTGAACTTTCAGTTAATGGACTTTTAGAATTGAACGATCATTCAGAGCATTCCACTAATGTAAGTACAGCTGTCTATAACAACCAGAAAGACCTTGCAGTGTATAATTATTCTGAGCTAATTACTGAGGAGGCCACGGCCGATTTCCTCTCGAACGGAATGACTTTTGTACCTTGTAAAAAGTTCAATGTTGTAGACACATTAATAGATTTAAAAATGTATTTAATGAAATTGAATTTGTGTTTAATGCAGGACACCATTTTGCAGACTAACACTAACACCAGTAGCATTTTTAGAATTAGTTCCACCTTTAACCCTCCCCTACATCCTAAATTCACAATATACGAGAAATTATGTGAACTTGACCTATACAATTTAGATTCTTTAAATAAGAACAAACATAGGCAAGCACGTAATTTTGTCAACATGACTCAGAATGAAAGCGACAGGTTAACTCTACAAGAACATGATGCAAGAGTAATGAAATCTGACAAGAGGGGTGGTGTGATAATCATGCCTGCTTCTATGTACACAGCAAAAATGTTATCCATTCTGGACACAGTGAATTATATAGAGGTATCCCTAAACGAATTGAACACTGCATGTAAGAACATTTATGGTCAATTAACTGACATATTCCTTGAGAAAAGGATAGATCTTTCCCTATACAATTACCTGAACATTATTAGCCCAAGGGTCCCAGTGTTTTTTTAGAATCCCAAGTCTTTAGATCCACCTACGAGACCCTTAGTGGACAGTAGGGATTCCATCACCACAACCTGTGCCCAATATTTAGACCACGCGCTCAAGAAAATATTACAAAAAGAATATCAGACATGCAAAGATTCCCGGACCTTTTTAGAGCAGGTCAATAAAGTTGAGTACAATGACAGCAACTTATTGGTCACAATAGATGTCAAGGATTTGTATACTGTCATTCCACAAAGCATCGGCCTTGATTGGGTTGGCGATTTATTATTAGAACATAAAGTAAACCAGAAGATTAATTTAATTTTAGAACTACTTGAACTAGTTTTAAAAAAATAATTACTTCTCTTTCAATGACAGACACTTTTGCAGACAACTGGAGTGGCCATGGGATCAGCTTGTGGAGGGGCATTTGCAAATATGGTCATGGCACACTGGGAGAGGAACTTTGTTTTTAAATC